>NC_048598.1:190447028-190495781 GCF_003668045.3 Cricetulus griseus
GGCAGGACTGTGAAGTACAGACAAGAGCGGGGCCAGCACCAGGTCTCCTCTGGCATGACCAGCGTCCATTCTCCACCACTGAATAAGCCAAGGAAGACACAGCAAAGCCAACCCACCCCCACCCCCGCCCGAGGCTCACAGCCCTCGTCCTCTTCTGTCTTTGCCTGGGCCAGCAGCTGTTCAGCTTGTCGTGATGTCTGCTTTGCTTCTATCCTTAGCCCAGTCCTAGTCAGAAACCTTGGGAAGATCATTTGCATATGCACGGAAACCTTGTTCCAGCTCTACCCAGAAACAGGCTCTGTAAATGTTCATCCTGTTGAGTGCCCTGGCCTGGGAGGAAAGAGCACGGGGTTCAAAGCTCACCTCCAGCACTTCCCAGCTCTGTGCCCTTCCATTGACTGCCTCACCTCGAGAGCCTCAGTTTCATGACCTACAAGATTGGAGTGGGTTGTCAGGAGTACCTACCTCGTGGATTTTGTTCATTTGAAACAGGGTAAGCCTGGTCACTATGTAGCCCAGGCTAGCTTTGAGTTGATGGTGATCCTCCTGTCTCAGCCTCTTGAACGCTGTGATAATAAGCATAAGCTGTCCTGTCTGGCTTTCTTTCTTTTTTTCCTTTTCCTGTGTGATGATTAAATTTAGTAATGTGCCCCATACCTGGAATATAGTAAATGCTCTAAAAACTACTTAGCTACCAATTTCTCTAAACCTGTCAAATAATAATAATAATAATAATAATAATAATAATAATAATAATAATAAAAACAACGGGGGGAATGTCCATGTCTGTTACACAGAGAGCTGAGTCCCGGCACACAAGACTACGAGCAGAATAAAAGCGGTCATGTCCAAATGAATAACATTGGCTCAATTAGACGGATGTCATCTTTAGTACTTGTATTAAGGCAGGCATGTAATTCATTTGTTTAAATAGAAATAAAAATTTATTTTAAAAGAGTGGAAGCAATTAAGTAAAAAATCTGAGCTAATATGGTTAACTGTATTTAGATGTAGAATTTGGCTCAGAGTTTCTGGAAAAGGGCAAAGAGGAAAGATGAGCTTTGCCATTTTATTAATTTTTTCGGCCTGTCAGCTGAGCCAACTGAAGGGCATTCTGTGTGCCAGAAACTGCTTTTGGCAAGTGTGAAAGGAACAATTATTGATTCTGCAATTCCGAATCATCTTTTGTGGGCGGAGCAACCTTCCTCCAGGCAGATCTTTAAGTGAACCCTTAATCCTGGGCACTTTCACCAGCCTTGACCTTCTGACATGGGCACGGCTTTAAAATCAATCTACAGACTGGCAACTCTGAGCTTCTCTCCGTCTGAAACAGTTCACAGTTTGGGGAGGTCAATAGAAAGAAACATACTGGGAGAAGCAAATTCGGTGCCTAAGCAAGAGTTCATTTAGACCTGAGGTGGAGTTTATCAGTTCACTCTAAATGAAATGCGCCACAGCTCCTAACCTGGTGGAAATGTGGGGGAAAAAATGTTGCAATGAACTTGGATGGGACCCAGGATTAGGGTCCTATGTTTGGCTTTCTAAGTAAACATGTCTAGCTTTTTATTTTACAAATAACAATCTGGGAAGGTGCATTAGGGAATCTAAATGCAAAATAGAAATGAGTTTATCCAGGTAAGTAAGGTTTTATTAAACAATTTAATTCATTCCAGTTCCTTTGGAAGAAGCTGGGTTATGGTTAATGTTCTGAGCCAGACAGAAAGTGCGTTCATGGAGCCACCTGCATCCAATATACAACTGTCAGAAAGGCCCTCGCAGTCCCTTCCTGGAGAGGAGCAAGCTGGAGTGGGGTTTATTTGGGTAAATGCATCAACAGGAATGGCCAATGAATATTCAAGGCAAGGAAAATCTCAGACCACAATGTCAGCAGCTGAGAACACAGACAGGATTGCAGAGAGCCTAGGACATCTTACAATTCCAGCCACTCCCAAGTACAAAGTGTTGGAGAGATACTCATTCAAGACACAGGGAAACACACACACACACACACACACACACACACACACACACACACACACACACACGCACGCATGCAAATCCAACTGGAATTAAAACACAGGTCCATGCACATACTAAAACATGTCTAAAAACATAAAACAACTTATGAAATAAGTCTGTAACAGCCAGGCTCAAACCAGGAAATTCTCGGAATCAGCATAATCATTTTTATGAGCACGTAAAAATATCCTCTATTCCTATAATTGTCTTTTATTGGGAAAACTAGACGAGTGTGGGTTGGAGTCCTTGCTCTCTGCTTGCTATCACTATTCATGGTTTCAGGGTAGGTATTTCCCAAGCCCACTGGCAAAGGAAAAGTGATTGTTTTCATATGAAGGGTTTACCAGGCATCTGGCAAAAGTTCATGTAATCACCCATGAGTCTAAGCGCTTGCCAAGGCTCCATCATATACATCATGCACATTGGTTGGCGAGGGTACAGGCTCAGTGTCACTTCCCTGAATGTCTCCTGCTTTCTCCTCTGCTTTTTTCTCTAAGTCATCACATTGTTCCTGGCCTCTCCTTTCTTGGTGTGTGTGTGTGTGCGCGCTATACATGCACATATGTTCATGAGGAGGCCAGGGGACACTGGGTGTCCTTCTCTATCATTCTCTGTCTTATTCCACTGAGACAGGGTCTTTCACTGAACCTGGAGCTAGGTTGGCAGCCAGCAAGCCTCGGTGATGCTGAAACCCCAAACCTGGGTTACTAGCACACCCAGCTTTTACCTGAATGCTAGGGATCTAAACTTGGGTCTTCATGCTTGCTCAACCAGAGCTTTCTTATCCCCTAAGCCATCCTCCACCCCTTACTTCATGTTTTGAAATGTTACCTTCTATGTGGGCTTTTCACAGCTTTTAAGCCATTCACAAGGCAAGCCCTCAGCACCCAGGGGCTGGGAAAGAGTGAGTGAGGTGTAGCCTGGAGAACTCAAGGCTCTGCCACTTAAATAGAACACAGTACAACATTAAGAAAACCACATAGGGACAGTGAGTTGGCCCAGTGGGTGCAGACACTTGCCATAGGGCCTGACTACCTGAGTTTGGCACCCAAGGACCAGGACCCACATGATAGAAGGAGAGTCCTCACCCCACTAGCTCTCCTGTGAGCCTCACATGCACGCCATGGCATGCAAACACTCACATTCCCACACAGAGGTGTAAAATAAACAAAATAAAATGTAAATAACACATGCATATAGAGTGATCTTGTGAACCTGTGATGTGGTGTCTGCTGTACCCCTAGGGCATGGGAAGCCAGACTTGAATTCAGATGGTGCACCCCTGTTCACTGAAGCTTTATTAGAAAATGACTGAAAGATGGAATTAAGCCAAATGTCCATGGATGGATGAACAGAAAAACAAGACATGGTCTCTCCACACTGTGGAGTGTCACTTGGCCTTAGAACAGCAGAGTGTCAGTGAGTGGTACGACACAGGTGAACATCGTGCTGAGTGAAATAAGCCAGGCACAGAGAGACAGCAGCGAAGGATTCAACTAGCATCACCCATCTCAGAGATGCAGAAAGAATGACAGGCTGGGAAGTGGGGCCATCTGTGCTCAGTGGGTGCAAAGTGATCCTGGGGAGGAAGAAAGAACAGTGGTGATGTACCTATGAACAATGGCTCACAGTTTAGAGTGTGAGCATTCTCAGCATCCCTGAACTGTGCGTTTACAGACAGTGGGGGTTCATGAAGACAAATGCCATCCTGCTCATAAAATGAACACACACACATACACAGTCATCCTGAGAAAATGAAGTTTCTTAAATCATTTTCCTCCCTCCTGTTCTGTTTCCTCCCTTCCCTCCCCTGTCCGAACCCTGTCTTTTCTTTTCCTAGTTTGGTTTGTGCATAGTGTATGCATGTATGAACATGTATGTATGTGATACATGTGTTCGTGTATGTACATTTGGAAGTCAGAGGGCATTGGGTGTCTTCTCTATTGCTTCTCCCCTTACTCCCTCTGGAGACAAGGTCTCTCACTGAGCTGGAAGCTGTCCAATGTGGCTAGGGCTGACTTGCCAGAGAGTTCTTGGGGTCTTTCTGTCTCATCTCCCCAATGCTGGAGTTATAAGCACATGTGTCCATGCCCAAGTTTTACATGGGTGCTTGGGATTTGAACTCAGGTCCTTATGCTTGTCTGGCAAGTTCTCTTTCCCTCTGAGCCATTTCTCCTTCTCTTGATCTTCTTGAGACAAGATCTCAATATGTAGCCTCAACCTCTCAGGAAAGGCACACACCACTATGCTGGTTTTCATAAAAGTGCCTTTAGCTGGGCTATGGGAGATGACCTAGGCCCAGGTCACAGCTCAGACTATGGGAGCAGAAGAGAACATCAATGGGCCTAGAGTCCTGGATTTCTGTAGGAGTGAGCAGCATGAGGCCCTGCAGTGAGACCAGCAAGAGACACTTGCATGCCACCCCATGGTCTGCAAAGCAATTCCATTGTCATCACTCCATCCTTACCTTTGAATGATCCTGTGAGATTCACAGTATTGTTGCTCTCTCCCCCAGACACACTTCACAGAAGAGGGCAAACTGAATTTGTATGCAAGGATAAGCCAGGGGCATGGCTGGATACAGGGAGGTATCACCCTCAGTGTTTCATCATCTGTAAGAGCAGATAGGAATTCCCATCCCTTTGCAACCTTTTCTTCTAGGAGTGCACACCATCCAAAGAACACCCCTGCCCCCCCCTGCAGGGAGCAGGGGTGGAGCAACCATGTGCAGAGGCTCAACAGTCTTGTTCTAGTCCTGTATTGCTAGCACCTCCATCTTTCCACGGTTGGATGGTGTCTTGGTTAGTGTTGCGTCCTCAGCATGCTCAGGCATGTGGCTCGCAGCCTGTGCTCAGCAAGTGGTCAGTATGTGATGAGAAGATATTTGACAGCAGATTAATGTAGCGAGCATGTTCGGAGCATGTTCTACATGTGGGGTCTGCGCAGGAGGCTGGGTCCACATTTTCACAGCCTACTGCACTGGCCGGAGGGAAGTCTTGGAAATCTGGAGTAAGCAGCTGCAGGCTCCTCTGTGCTGTGTGCTGGCACTCCACTTCTTGGTTAAGAAAACGGGCATCTTAGGAAAGGTTTCCCCAGCACTGGACCACAAGGATGAAGGGAGGGGATCGGCAGGGAGGGGATGGGCATCCAGATGTCAACACAAAATAGACACCAAGTAAATGAAAACCTGATCATGTACAAGTAAAAAAAAATTCATGACCATAGCCAGCTGTGGTGATGCATGCCTTTAGTAGCAACAGAGGCGGAGCTCTGTAAGTTCAAGGCTAGCCTGGTCAATATAACAAGTTCCAGGGCAGTGAAGGTTATAAAGTGAGACTCAAATTTAAAAAAAAAATCAACATTTGCATAGCAGATGACAACAGCACCGAGGAACCCAAGCTTAGCTCACGAGCATCCAGGGAGACTTCCTGGAGGAGGAAACGCTGGGCTGAACTTTGGGGATAAAGATTGGTCTGGGGACAAGGTAAAAGATATTAGCAGAAGTGACTGTAGCCCCTCAGGGGTCAGGAGGAAGGGAAGCACAAACCCCATTTCCCCTCTTGGAAACAGGCAACACTCAGGAGGATACAGGAAGCTGGCCAGAAGTCCATGGGCTTCATGGCTGAGATGGGGAAGCAAAACAGTTAGTGTCCCTCCGAGGTCTGTTAGCTCCATGCTTAAGGAGCAGAGGGGCAGTAAGTGTCTGTGGCCAGGGTAAGGACTAGGCTTTTCCTGGAAGAGGCTGCTGGTCCCAGCACAGCTCTGGCAGCTCAGAAAGAATGCACAGGAGACCAAGTGACTCGGTGACTCAAGCCAATTGTGATGGTGCTTCTCCAGCTAAGCTTCCAGGCAGAGTGGGACCTGCTGCAGAAGGTTTGCCGTGTTGAACAGTGGTGTAGCAGGTGTAGTGGTTCAGGCCCCTGGTCTGAATATGAAGAAATTTGTTTGGTCTTGTTTTTTTGATTTTTCAAGACAGGGTTTCTCGGTAGCTTTGGAGCCAGTCCTGGAAGTCACTCTGTAGACCAGGCTGGCCTTGAACTCACAGAGATCCATCCACCTGCTTCTGCAGAGTGGTGGGATTAAAGGCATGTGCCACCATGAACCGGGTCTCTGTACACTCCTCCCCAGAGAATCCTCACTGCAGCTTTGGGTAAGGGATCCACTCCCTTGTGAGGAGGCTGAAGCCAAGGCTCAAACAAATGTATGCAAGGCTCAGGGGCTGGATCACCCTCAAAGCTCCTCCAGCCAAACATGTCTGTGGTGCCAGAGTGATGGGGATATTACAAGAGCTTCTAGAATCCCAAGTGTAGGACAAAGGGACCAGCCTGGAAATCCCTTCCTACAACTAGACCATGGTGCACTGACGTAGTGGTGGGGAGTGGTAGTCCCCCCTCAGCAAAGGAAGGGACAGAGAGATATGCAAACGTTAGTGTCCCAGAAGGCCAAGTGACTCTGGATTCAAACTGAGCCTCAGTTTCCCTGTTTGTGAAATTGGGATTAATATCAACTATCTCCTGTTGTGGGTATTTGTAAGCTTTGTGAAGATGTGTCACTGTGATTAGTTTAATAAAAAAGCTAAATAGCCAATAGATAGCTAGGCAGGAGAGGTTAGGCAGGACTTCTGGGGAGAGAAAGGAACTCAGGGGATAGAACTAGGTGCGCAGATTCACCAGCGTGACACAGAGTGAGTCAGACATACAGAATGCAGGAGAGGTAAAGAACCACGTGTCAGAATGTAGATAAATAGAAATAGATTAATTTAAGTTATAAGAGTTAATGGGACAAGCCTAAGCTAAGGTTAAGCTTTCATAATAAATAATAAGCCTCCTGTGTCATTGTTTGGGGCCTGGTGGTCCAAAGGCAGTCCAACCAGAAAGGCTCGCTACAATCTCCTGGAAAAAGGAAAAAAATTGTATGTTTGATGAATGATTAACGTCCCTTAATATGTCACAGGGCTTGGTGTTACATGAAAGTGCTTGCTGAATGTTAAATAACCAGACACTCCGTTTGAAGGCCCTTGGTACACCCAGGACCAAGACCACTCCCCCAGTGAGAAGAGCCTCACATACATTTGGTGAACTCCTTCCTGGATGCCTGGCAGGTGAGAAGATGGCTTTCCATTTCGAAAGTGAGGAAATCGAGCTCTGGAAGGACAGGCATGCAAGGTCTCTGCGTTGTTAGGCAAAGGAGCTCCACACCTCACTCTAGGGATGGGTCTCTGTGCCCTTTCTTTGTTGGAAAGGACCAGGCCACCTTCCCCCTGCAAAGCCACAGGACATGGAACAGGTAGTGTAGGCAAAAGGAAAAGGTGAAGTTGCATGCAACCTCAGCTCCAAAATGCACACATCTGCCCTCCGCTCCTCTCCGAGTTCTGAGAAGACACTTGCCTCATGGCCTTCTCTGTCCTCACCTGAGTTCCCAAAGTCTTCAAAGATAGCATGTAGCCTGTAGGCGCTATTCTTTCCTGGTCAGCTCAGTGTCTGGCCCATTCCGTGCATGCTCCATCAATCAATGAAGAAACAGATGAATGAATGAATGAATGAATGAATGGCCACAGAGACAAACAAGCCCACCTTTGATACATTTTTCATCTGCAGAGAAGAGACTAAAGTTCTATGTTCAGGAAGAGGCAACCAAGGGGTTGCTTCTGGTAGAACAACGTTGAGCAGCTCCTCCAAGCACTGAGGTGGACAGGAGGCAGCAATCTAGGCAGAGCCCATATCACAGGCCATGACCTGGGCAGGGGCACAGGACCTCACCATGGCCAGAAGAACCCAGCACTTGGATTGATTGTCTGCTGCTGCTGTTGGCTCAAAATTCTTCATTTCCGAACGAGGGCTGGCGTTCTTATTTTGCATGGAGTTCCTGGAAGGGAGAGAGGCACTGTGCTGGCACTTCCGTCTTCCCCTCCCACATATGTCTTCAGAGGCATGTGGACACAAAGCCTGTTTTCCCCAGATGACATGTGGTACTCTTGGGAGGAAATACCACATCCAAGGTTCTTTACCTTGGGAGAGCCTGGGTTAGGGTATTGGATGAGGTCCCTGTTTCTCGAATAAAAATGGAAGGATTGCTCAAAATACAGTAATCAACACAAATCATATTTCCATGCATTATTTTAAAATGAAAATGAATGCCAAAACTCTAATATAAAATATTTGTACTTACAAGGTCAGTAGCAGAGATGTGGCAAGCAGTATTGGCTTAGAGGCCAGGGGAGAACTGTATTCATCTGTGCTTGGTTCACAGAGCTTTTGAGGGACACTTTGCTCCCCAAACACTAAAGTGACTGAAAACCTTACAGAGAAAAATTTAAAAGTATTTTAAAAGTAATTTAAAAGTGCATTAAAACCATAATATAATTTAAGTTGGGCTATTTTATTGCTATCTCAAACCTAGATCGATATAAGATTAATTTCTTGGCCTTAATGGAATCCAATTCACCAATTTTGCAGAAATGTGAACTCTTTGACCGATACTGCTTGCAATCGAGAGAATTGCCAAGTTTGACTGTTTCTCCCAACCATGAAACAATCTTGAAGAATTCATAATTCAGTGATGAATTTCATCTTTCTGTAAAGTTTTAAGGTGACCTGGGTGTCTGTGTGTGTGAATCTGTGTGTGGGGGGTGTGCCGTAGCATGGTGTGCTGGTCACAGGATAACCTGTGGTAGGAGACTATGCGAGTTTACAGGATTGAGGCCAGGTAATAGGTGCCTACAAAGCACCTTCACTGGCTAATCCATTTCCCGGGCCCTTTTTAAAGTTTGGATACTTCATTCACAAACAACAGTTTTGTGTTAATTTTAACTTTTCAGTAACACATTTAAATTCTGCTTTCAGGAGTTGCTGTTCCATGGATCCGGGATTTCCACTTAGGAGATGAGAATGCTGTGGAGTTGGATTGTAACGATGGCCTCATAACTGTGCATTGTACTGATACCATCGACTGTAGATTAAAAAAATGGCTGAAATGACAGCGTTATCAGACGGACTCTGCCACTATACCATGTGCTCTTGCCAACTCTCTTGGTTATTCAGGTCCCTGGAGGCCACTTCAGTTCTGTGCCTAAGCCAGGACCCCCAACCTCACCCACTCTACCCTCAGTTCTGACCAGTGTGCTGAGACCCAATACTTATTTGCTGCTTACATTGCTGAGGAGGAGAAGGAAAAATTGGAATTTGAGCCTGAAGGTGCCCAACACTTTAAATTGGATAGGGGAAAAGGAGTTAGGGTTAGTAAGGGTTATGAGGTGGGTGATAGCTTCCAACAATACTAACCAGTAAGTGAGAAGCTTACCATGTATTATCACGTGCTAGCATATCATGTGCCAACCAATGTGCTATGTGTCAACGGATTATTTGCTAACATAGCATGTTCTAATACCAATTGCTAATAAACTATGTGCTAATACACCACATGTTAACAGACCACACATTAATATACCATGTGATTAATACAGCATGTGCCAGCATGCTGTATGCTAATGTACCATGTTTTGGAGATTCCCACCCCAGTAAAGCAGTCATCTTTCTTCCCGGTCTGCGATGAGGAAGCACATCTCACCTCCTCACCAGGAAGCAAACCAAAGAAAGAGGAAGAGACTGGGGTCTCGTGATCCTCTTCAAAGGCAAACCCCAAATGATTTGCAGCCTCCTCACTAGGCCGCACCTCCTGAAGGTTCGAACACCTAAACTGAGACCCCCCCCCCCACGCTGGAAGCAAGCCTTCAACACATAGGCCTTTGGGGAACATTGTAGATCTGAACACTTGGTAAAAGACGTGAAGCATTTAACTTCGCCAAAAGGAAGGACCATTAGCAGAGAGGGGGTGGCAAGCATCATGCCAGCCCACATATGAACCAACAGGTATACCTCCAGAGAGGTAGTAACTTCCTAGTCCTTGTAGAAGCCCACACAGAAATTACCAGTGAGGTGGCTGAGATTCATTTGTACCATCCAGGTGGCAATCATGACAGCCTCTTGGTAATAGTAGATCCAGGCCCTTGAATGCCACTGTGCCAATGACTGGATAAAAGATCTAGAAGCATATGGCTCTAGGTCCCAAGAATGATAGGCCTAACGAGCTCTCTAGGAATTAGGCCAGCCTCTCCAAACAACAATCTTATGACTCCTGGTGCTCAGGTCACAGGCTTCTCTCTCTGGGCCTTACCTGTCAGTGGCCTCAAATTCTCCAACATCAGCACCAGCAGGTGATGGCCACTGTCCCAGTACACAAGCCCTGGGGGTTGGGACTGTAGGTTCCTAATAGCAGGTAGTGTTCTTCTCTTGTGTCTCAACCCTTAGCCTTGAAAACTTAGCAGCTCCCTGTGCCATTTCCAATCCTGGGGCTGGCAGCCTGTCATCAGGCTTCTCGCTTCCCCCTACTTTCCTTAGCTCCCTCTAGACTTTCCCCACCATCCCTACTCCCCTCCAGCACTTTGCCTCATCTGTCTCTGGAACTCTTTGGTTGCTTTCTTGCTGCTTCTGCTGCTGGCCCTGCTGTTGGAACTGACACTGCAACCACATCACCATTAGCATGTCAGTTCAGCATGCTCCCACTGTGATAAGGACCACAAACAGGCAAAGGATGCTGCAGAAAGAAGTTTGCATAAGGGACTCATGGAATTCTGAAGAGGCCACACGGAAGAGAGCCTTGTGGCTGATCTGAAGAGTGAATGGAACATGCAGGGGAGTGGCAGGTTGTGGCATGCAAATATGGTGACTATATCTTGTACCAAGCACCAAGCACCAAGCACCAAGCACCAAGCGCCAATCACAGCCAAGCATTGGTACGGCCCTCTCATCTGTCCATCATAAGCTTTTCTCTGAGTCACTAGGAGATTGTTCTTCCCCTTCTGGACCTGATTGAAGACAGTCTTGGCAAGGTCTGGGGCATCCAGAGAGAAGAGAGGTCAGGCTGTCTAACATAGTTGAGGGTGAGGTCACTAAGACCACCAGGTATTGTCCTGCCTAGAGTGACAGTTTCCCATGCCAGCATAGGCTGTGCTGGATTCCTGGAGCAGGAATCACAGCTTCAGCAACATGTGCTCCACAGCTGAGATACAGAGCTCTAGACGGTCCCCTGCCTAAGGCTGTCAGGCATAAGGATGTCTATAGAACAGACACTCCAGACAGCTTCATTCATCTACAGAAAAGCAGCAAAGCGTGCTTGCAAGACAAGACTCGGCTGGCATCTCAATGGTGTTTGACTGTGCTCGGCACCATTTAAGAGGGCTTCACACCCGTGCCTGTGCCCCAGAAGGAGCTGTTCCTCTTATCTGACTCAAAGTTTCAGCTTGCCCAAGACCCCATTGGGGACACTGTAGGAGGCAAAGGGGGGCACTGACTGAGATTGTGAGCCTGGGCTTCTTCTTCTGCCTCTCCTTCTGATCCCTTGAACATCATGCCTCCCAGTTCTTACGGACTCAGCTCTCTCTAGCCAGAGGAAGACACTGCAGGCTGAGTATGTGTGACTGGCTTTTTACTCAGAAAGGGAAAGGAAAAAACATACTTCAAATGTCCAACAGATGTGTCAGAGAGTAAAATATTTGGGAACTGGAGATGAAAACAATTGTGAGTAATTATAGGAAGGTATGGAAAACTGCCTGGAGAGGGTGAATGAGCATGCTCTCCCAGTTACCATGCCAGGTCCTCCCCCACAGTCCAACGTAGCTTAAATATTTGTTCACTATTTATTTTGAATAGATTCCTTTAACATATTAGTGGGTCCCCTTGATTGTAAAAATAATAAACCAAGTAACTTCATAATCAAGAGAGGTCCTTAAAGATTTGAAAGGGGCTTGTCTTTATCCCCTGGTGCTTTGACAAGCCCGGGCGGTTCGTGTCCTTCGTGGTAAACTTTTCTGCACTTTTCTCATGCACCCCAGCCTCTTGCCTACCTGCCCTGCAAACTTCCCTTGACATTGTGTCTGAAAAGAGTTTAGAAGTTCTTGTCTAAACCCCATGTTCATTTGGCGCTTTGAAGTTGCTGGACCAGAAGAAGCTAGCTCTCTGAAGAGGATGAGGAAAACAACGCTGCCGGTGCCATCCTCAGGCCTCAGCATGGGATCTGTAAGACAGAGAAGCTGATGGTCTCATAGGCAACTGGGCTCCTAAGACTGCTCTCCACACCTCCTCTTGTGCTGTACCAGCAGATGAAATGACTGAGTTCACACTCAGACCTACTAAGAGATAGCCACTCTGATGGATTGGCCCTTTGCCAGCTGATAGCCTCACAGAGAGCTGTCTCTGGTCCAGTCAGCTGAGGCCAGTGGCTGTAATGGTTGATTCTCTGCCTCAGAGGTGCCTGAACCTGGACCAATCAGTCAAGGCAGGAAGGATTCAGTGGTGAGCATTTGCCTAGGAGACTGGTCCCATCAGTCAAGGCCAAGGTGAACACTGGACGTCCTCTGAAGTGACCTGGGCAATGGCAGATACACCTTCCTCAGTCCTTTAGAAAGGAAGTTGCTTCTGGCCATTTCTTCACCTTCCCTCAGAGCAGGCACCAGAGTGTGTGTGTATGTGTGTGAGAGAGAGTATGTGTGTGTGAGTGTATGTGTGTGAGAGTTTGCGTGTGTGTGTGTGTGTGTGTGTGTGTGTGTGTGTGTGTGTGTGTGTGAGAGAGAGAGAGAGAGAGAGAGTGTGTGTGTGTGCGTGTGTGTGTGTGTGTGTGTGTGTGTGCATGTGTGTTTGTGTGTGTGTGCGCGCGCAGTGTGTGTGTGTTGTGTGTGTGCGTGTGTGCGTGTGTGTGTGTGTGTGTGTGTGTGTGTGTGTGTGTATGCGTGTGTGTGTGTGTGTGTGTGTGTGTGTGTGTGTGTGTGTGTGTGTGGTTAGGATGGGGATATTATTAAACTCTTCCTGTTTATTTTTTGTGGCTATTTTGAGATGCCTGTGCTATGGTTCAGCTGTCCTTGTACTCACATTTAGCCCAGGCTAGCAGACTCACACCATTCTCCTTGCTTCCGTCTCTAGAATCTTGACATTTCAGGTGTATGCCGCCACCCTCAACCTTCACTGGGCTCTTATCTCATTCGACCCAGTATATTGGGATTTTCATGTCTTATCTTTCCTGATTTACAGAACCCCTCCTGTCTGCAGACCCTCCCTTTACCTGACACCAGAGTTTCTGGGGAGGCTGGCTAACTGATTCTTACATTCTATGCCAAGCAGCACTATAGAACTTCCTTCATTAGGGCTTTAGTAACTCCCTCTTGGCTCTTCCATTGCCCAGATTTCTTAGGGTCTGGGTACTTTCAACTGGCTGTGCCCTTTGTGTATAAACTGCCCTTGACTTGACAAAAGCAATCTACAGATTCAATGCAATCTCCATCAAAATCCCAACACAATTCTTCACTGACCTTGAAAGAACAATTATCAACTTTATATGGAGAAACAAAAGACCCAGGATAGCTAAAACAACCCTGTACAATAGAGGAACTTCTGGAGGCATCACCATCCCTGACTTTAAGTTCTATTACAGAGCTATAGTCCTGAAAACAGCTTGGTATTGGCACAAAAATAGAAGGGTAGACCAATGGAATAGAGTTGAAAACCCTGATATTAACCCACACACCTACAAACACCTGATTTTTGATAAACAATCCAAATATATACGCTGGAACAAAGAGAACATCTTCAACAAATGGTGCTGGCATAACTGGATGCAAACATGTAGAAGACTACAGATAGACCCAAGCCTTTCACCCTGCACAAAACTTAAGTCCAAATGGATCAAAGACCTCAACATAAACCCAGCCACACTGAATCTACTAGAAGATAAAGTGGGAAACACCATTGAATTAATGCACAGATACTGAGATCAACAATTAATAAATGGGACCTCCTGAAACTGAGAAGCTTCTGTAAGGCAAAGGACACAGTCAGCAAGACAAAACAACAGCCCACAGACTGGGAAAACATATTCACCAACCTCACATCTGACAGAGGCTGATCTCCAAAGTAAACAAAAAACTCAAGAAGCTATTCTCCAAAACACCAAACAATCCAATTAAAAAATGGGGTACAGAACTAAATAGACAATTCTCAATAGAGGAATCTAAAATGGCTGAAAGACACATAGAAAGTGTTCAACATCCTTAGCCATCAGGGAAATGCAAATCAAAACAACTCTGAGATACCATCTTACTCCTGTCAGAATGGCTAAAATCAAAAACACCAATGACAGTTTATGCTGGAGAGGATGTGGAGAAAGAGGAACACTCCTCCACTGCTGGTGGGAGTGCCAACTTGTACAGCCACTTTGGAAATCAGTATGGTGACTCCTCAAGAAAATGGGAATCAGTCTACCACAAGATCCAGCAATTCCACTCCTAGACATATACCCAAAAGAAGCACATTCATACAACAAGGACATTTGTTCAACGATGTTCATAGCAGCACTATTTGTAATAGCCAGAAACTGGAAGCAGCCTAGATGCCCCTCAACCGAAGAATGGATAGAGAAATTGTGGTACATTTACACAATGGAGTACTACTCAGCAGAAAAAAAACAATGGAATCTTGAAGTTTGCAGGAAAATGGATGGAACTAGAAGAAACCATTCTGAGAGAGGTAACCCAGTCACAAAAAGACAAACATGGTATGTACTCACTCATATGTGGATTTTAGACATAGAGTAAGCGATTACCATCCTACAATCCACACTGCCAAAGAAACTAGTAAATAAGGAAGACCCTAAAAGAGACAAACTTTGTCCTCTGGAGAAGGGGAAAGGGTCACCATCCCCTTAGCAAATTGAGAGCATGGGAAGAGGGGGGAGGAAGCTACGAGAGTGAGAAGGGAAGAAAAGGAAGGATGCAGAGGTCATGAGGAAGCAGAAAGGTTGAGTCAGGTGTAGATTAGAAGAGAGAACACATGATAGGTAGGATTTTAGTTGCAGGGGTGGTAGAGGAGGAAGGGAGTGAGAAGGGATCTGGGATTGTCATGTAATTCAATCTTGTTTGTAATCCAAATATATAAAAAATAAAAAAAAAGAAAAAAGGAATGACTGTTCTAACTGTATACAAGTTCATTGAAATGTATAGACTAGTTTAAGTTCATTGTGTGATTTTATTTTGCAAGCTCTTTATGATAAAAGATTTTTAGTTTTTTTTTTTTAAGAAAAAAAATAAACTGCCCTTGAATAAGCCTAGCACTGACCTATTTCAAAGTTGCCACCTTCTTCTTGTGAGGTCCTCATAGGCTGTCAGAAAGTGACTGAGCTAACTTGATTGGCACAAGGCATGTCTGGAAGGTGCGCTAGCCTCTGAGCTCAATAATGAGTCTCCACAGTTGAGGGGCATTGATGGGAACTCTCTGTGGAGCAGAGAGCTCGGAGGGAAGAGAGAGGAGAGGCACCGAAGACATACAGCTTTAACTGCAGACATTCAAGAATGTACCTGGGGAAAGATGAAGAGGTTGTCGACGGAGGCCGACCAGTTAAGACTGGACTTTACTCGGATTAGCTGGGAGAGAAAAGAGGAGGACAGGGGTTCATGGGGAAGCACCTGATTGCTTCTACAATGCTGCTATTGACAGGGGGAAATGGAGGATTTGAGGCCCAGCGGAATTGTTCCTGAGGTGGAAGCTGCTGCAGCTGTAGCAGATGGCTTGGAGCTGCAAGGAGGAGAAGCCTAGAGCTTCGGGGGACAGACTGGAGTGCAGCTGCAGGGGAACCAGCAGCTTTGCCCGCTGAGCTGTGGGGACACGGGATGGAAAAAAGACAGGCTGCACCTGAGGGAATCTCAAATGACAGCAGGAGGTCCTGTGGGTGGGGAGGAAAGAGGGTGAGGAAGGAGATGTAGAATTCTGGAGGAAAAGGAGAAATCATAATGGCTTTGAGGCCATAAGAGCTCAAAGGACACACGGGGGGAGTGGGGACATCAAGAGGAATGAAGCACCGGACTCTCGAGTTGAGTGGCATGTCCCCCAGTGGGATATATATTGGAGCTGTCACCCCAGAATATGACCTTTGGGAACATAAATTTTAATTTTGCCTTCGAGACAAGGTCTCTAGGTAGACCAGGGTAGCCTTGAACTCATGGTCTACCTGCCCCTATGGCCCCCTCTCCCAAGTGCTGGGATTGCAAGCATGTTTCACCATGCCTGGCTTAGAACTAGGGTCTTTATAGTGGAAATTAAGTTAAAATGGAGTCGTTAGCATGATCCCCAACTCAATATATCGGTGTTCTTACAAGAGGTGGCTATTTAAACGTATAAGCCCAAAGAGAAACCTCTCAGTGAGAAGATAAGTGTGAATTTCTTACACTTTTTGGTTGGATGGGTATACCCCCAGGGAACACCAACATTGCTTATAAGCTAGGAGGGGCTATGAAGGAGCTCCCCTGCAGCTCGGAAGGAAGCATAGACCTGCCCACACCTTGATGGTGTATTTCCAGCTTCCAGAACACAGAAATACAAACTCTCACTTTTAACCCTCTCAGTACAGGGTGCTTTGTTGCAGCAGCTAGAAGAAGCGAACAGAAATGTTTGGGAAGTCAATTTGGGGGCGGGGGGAGTGATGGAAGTCTAGCATAGCCACCCAGGTAAGGCAGGTCGGATCCTGGGAGTGAGGTGACCTGACCTTGAGGGAGTTGCCAGCCCTGGAGGAAGGCATAGAAAGTACCCCGTCAGTATCTCCCTCCCTGCTGCAATACCCCAGACTCGCTGCTCTTCCCTTTGCACCAGGCTTCTCAGCCTCTTTGCAGTGGAAATCCATCCCCCAAACCTCCTACACACAGCTCCAAGGCCCGGGGTGGGAGGGGTGGGGTTGTCTCCCTCTGGCTAGCTAGGACTTAACCTGAATGCCGCCGTCCAACCATCCCAGCCTTCCAGCTCACTGGATTGACACTTCTTTGGAAAAGCACTTTGGTGACCTGACCTGACACCTGGATGTTCTCTGTCCCTTCTCTGTGCTCCTTACTGCTGACCAGGCTGGCTTTTATCTGCTCCTTTGTCCCCAGCACCAGCTTGCACACCAGGGCTAGCCTGAGTCTCCTCCATCTGTCAGTTAGGTCACATCAGGGGTAGGAAGCTCAGACAATGCTGTTTTTATCCTTCTCAAAACTGCTTTAAAGTGTCTCATTAAGTAATCGAGTGCTTCATATTGTCGGGAAATGGTCTCTGAATGCCAGAGTGGGAAAGAGCATTTTTCAGCATACAGGAAATGATACAATCTTTTCTCCAGTCTCCAGCTCCATTCTAAATGCAGAAACAGAATATTCCCAATCCATAAAAAAGAATTGATAGATAATACAGATGTTCTTCGCTTTTTACAAAATAGATGGTCTCGGCAATATTGGGTGTAAATCAAATTTCTTAAAAATCGAATTATGTGGAAAATGCACTGTGGGAATGTGCTTTTAAAAGAACCCTGCGATGAATTCATTGGTAAATCAAAAAGACACTCATTCCTTTGGTCATCCAGTCATTTATTTATTCCAGCGGTTCTTGGACCTGGCCAAACATCAGAATTACCTGGGGAGCCCTTAAAATCTATACTACAGTGAGGTCCCATCTCTGGGGAGTCTTTTTTAATTGGTCTGGGGTGGGGCCTAAGCCTGGGTATTTTTTAAAACTCCCAGAAGATTCCGATGTTCAGCCAGGCTCAGGAACCACTGGTTTATTCAATAAACATTTATTAAGAAAACTCCAAGTTAGACCTGAGCTAAGTGACTCTTAATAAGAGCCAGCTTGCTTCCTCCCGGGAGCTTAGTGTCTAGTGGCCAATAGAGATACATTAACAGACAATTTCCCTCCAAACACGTAGTCTGGGGCTAATATACTGACATTCGTCTATTTTATAACTTCAGGGTTTTTTTTTTCATACAGCTGATTGGATTGTGTGTGTGTGTGTGTGTGTGTGTGTGTGTGTGTGTGTTAGCTGAGGCATGCGTGGTTAAATACCACATTAACATTACTTTGTCTGGCACAAATATTGCAGCCCCAATTCTCTTTTAGTTAGTATTCGCCTGCTGCATGTTTCCCTGTCTTTTGGTATTTTCTGTGGCTTTGCAGTTTAGTTATGTCTCTGAATATTAGATAATTAGCCTGAAATTTTCAGTTTAAAAGAAACTCAGTCTTGAGGCTGGAGATGTAACTTAGTTGGTAGAGTGCTTGCCTAGCCTGCACAGAGCCCTGGGTTCGGTCTCGGGCATTGCATGAGCCTGGTATGGTGGTATGTGCTTGCAACTGTAGCGTTATCAGTTCTATACCTTCCTCCGGTACATAGTGAGTTTGAGGCTGGTTTGTGCTACATGAGACCTTATCTTTAAAAAAAAAGGGAGGGCTAGAGAGATGGCTCCATGGTTAAGCACATTTGTTGCTCTTGCAGAGGGCCCAGGTTTCAGTTCTTAGCACCCACGTGGCATCTCACAACTGCCTCTAACTCCAGTTCCTGGGGATTCAACACTCTCTTCATGCCTCCATGGGCACCGGTCATGCACCTGACATACAGACATACATGCAGACAAAACACTCACACACATAAACCAAAATAAGTTAAAGTTTTTTAAATAATAAAAAAGAAATTCGAAAAATTAAAAATACTTCAGTCTTTTTCAAAGATGAGTTTGATACATCCACATATGAAACTCTGTGTGTGTGTGTGTGAGAGAGAGAGAGAGAGAGAGAGAGAGAGAGAGAGAGAGAGGGAGGGAGAGGAGAGAGAGAGGAGAGAGAGAGACAGAGAGAGAGAGAGACAGAGAGAGAGAGAGAGAGGAGAGAGAGACAGAGAGAGAGAGGAGAGAGAGACAGAGAGAGAGAGAGAGAGAGAGAGAGAGAGAGAGAGAGACAGAGAGAGAGAGAGAGAGAGAGAGAGAGAGAGAGAGAGAGACAGAGAGAGAGAGAGAGAGAGACAGAGAGAGAGAGAGAGAGAGAGAGAGAGAGAGAGAGAGAGAGACAGAGAGAGAGGAGAGAGACAGAGAGAGAGAGAGAGAGAGAGAGAGAGAGAGAGAGAGAGAGAGAGAGAGAGAGAGAGAGACAGAGAGAGAGAGAGAGAGAGAGAGAGGAGAGAGACAGAGAGAGAGAGAGAGAGACAGAGAGAGAGGAGAGAGACAGAGAGAGGAGAGAGAGAGAGAGAGAGAGAGAGAGAGAGAGAGAGAGAGAGAGAGAGAGAGAGAGAGGAGAGAGAGAGAGAGAGAGAGAGAGAGAGAGAGAGAGAGAGAGAGAGAGAGAGAGAGAGAGAGAGAGAGAGAGAGAGAGAGAGAGAGAGAGAGAGAGAGAGAGAGAGAGAGAGAGAGAGAGAGAGAGAGAGAGAGAGAGAGACAGAGAGAGGAGAGAGAGAGAGAGAGAGACAGAGAGAGAGGAGAGAGAGGAGAGAGAGAGGAGAGAGAGAGAGAAGAGAGAAAGGAGAGAGAGAGAGAGAGAGAGAGAGAGAGAGAGAGAGAGAGAGAGAGAGAGATCTGCCATCGGGGCTGCCTCCGCACTTCCTGTTTGCCGTGGTGGCTGCTTTACATTTCTAAACCAAGTCCTGGCTTAGTTTCTTTGCCGCCTCTTGTTCGTTTCGAGATTGTGCACAGTTCTATAACTTGCCTGCTCTGCCTCCCACTCTTCTAGCCTAACTTCTAGCATGGTTTAAAGATGAGATGTCCCTTACCGGGTTCATTTGCTGAACATTTGGCCTCCAGCTGGTGGCGTGATTTGGCGGGGGCTGTGGAAGCGTTAGGAAGTAGAGGAAGCAGGTCCCTGGGGATGTCCTTCCCGTCACTGCTTCCTTCCCGTCTGCCCGGATGAAGCCCCTTACCACAGCTCCCGCTGCCATGAGGTTCTTTCTGCCCCAGCCCACAGGGGCAACAACTGTAGCCAAATCTCCGAAGCTGTGAGCCAAGATCAGCCTTTCTTCTCTTGTGTTGTTCTCTTAGGCATTTTGATGGGGGGGGGGTTGGGGGAAATAAACACAAATAATGCGACTTCTAGCTTTAAAAGCATTCTGACCTTTTAGTTTCACACAATGTGCTTTTGGGGTTAATCTCACAATTACTAACGTTCCTCCTGATCCCGCCCCTGACTTGAGTGTTTTTCTTCCTGTGTCAGGTACCGATTAAGCTCCACAATCCCATCTACAGATTTCTGAAAGCCACAGAGCTTTGATAACCAAAGTTATGGTCATGGGATGGGCACCCTCTCATCACCCTGAGTTTTGGACTGTGCTCCATGTAGTGGGAGACACTCCATCTAAATCAGTGTTGGGAAGCCTTGATGATACCTCCAGACCCGTCCACAGGTCTCAGCCTCCTGTTTGGCATTGAGCCAGAAGAATGGGGAGTTACTGGTAAAACATTTGGTCATTCAGGACATTCAATGTAGACAAGTGGCTAAGGCCACCACTGGCTCCTTAAGTGCCACATCCAGGGCCTGGAGGGCTGGGGTGAGTGTGAAGGAGCTATGCCACTGGGCAAATGCACAGCTCCAGAGCCCAGGCTGCATAGAGAGAGCTTTGGAAGGCAGCCTGCAGCAGGCAGATCCCAAGACTGAAAGGACGATCTGTGCAGAGTGGAGCTGGCCCTCTCTGGATGTCTGAAAGAACACAGGCAGAGAGGGTGTGTCAAATATGGATGCCTGCCGAGTAGGAGCATTTGATAGTGTCCCCCCCATCCTTCCTTCTCCTTGGCCGCAGCCCCATCATCTCTTTCTCAACTGTCTAGTGGACCACCACCCTTTCACAGGCCTATATTCTCCCTGTCTTCAGCTGCTCATTTACAATGGGGACCAGGGTCCTGGAGGAAGGGTGTAAGAAAAGCAAGCCTTGACTTTCGTGGGTGTGAGGAAGACAATGGTCACCTGGAGGATAGCTTCTCCTCTACCCTTCCTCTCTACCCTCCCTCCCCCTCCCCTTCTCATTATCCTTTTCCCCCTCTTTCTCCTCCTTTTCAATCTTTTCCTCTTTCTTCTTTGTGAATTTTCTTACTATTTTATTCCTGGGGAAAAAACATAATATAAGTACATTCCCAATGTTTCCAATAAATCTGAATAAAGTCATGTTTAGCCCTCCTCCCCCCCCCCATTCCTTGCTTGGAATTAAGCAAGGACTTTAGTTTGATGCATCCAGGCTTTGGACTTTTTCCTGCATAGTGCATACTTGAAGATGATCCCAAAGAAATGCACAGCATTGTTGGGTGTTTGCATGCTTGCCCACGTGTGTGTGCCTACACATGTGTGTGTGTTTCTTTGGTTGCTTTTTGTAAGTGAACACACTTTGAGGGTCAGTTGTCCAGCAGCCTGCCTTTCTGCTGCCTGTGTCATTTTGAGCTGACTCTACACCAGCACTCAGAGCCACACTTCTCTCTTCAATGTCACTGAGCATTGCCTTGTGTTGAGTGATACAAGCTCTTGTGGCCCATCTGATATCTGCTTTGGTAGCAGGATCTGATTAAATTGGTGTGTTTGTCACCTTGGGCTGCTAGGACAGAACATGACAGACCAAGCAGCTCAAACAACAGACGTCTATTTTCTTACAGCTCTGGAGGCCGAAGTCGAGATAAAAGTCAATTCTATCTCCAATGAGGGATGCTTTGTTTATGGCACCATTTCCATCTCTCAGAAGAAAGATTCCCCCCCCACCTCAGAAATTCAGGGCTCCCACATATGCTTGAAGCATTACACATTCAGCCCATAACACTGGATGGGTCATGCGAATATCCTAGAATAGCTTCACCCCTTTGTATCTTGTCACTTACTTGTTCCACTGCCTGGGCTACAATGGTTGACCACTGTAGCTCAGCAACAGCTCATGACAGACATGGGTGTTGATGGACTGGGTGACCTTGGGGCAGCAATGGGTGCAAAAAGAGAAGACACAAGAGCTTCAGCCCCTTGACTGTGGTAGCATTGTCTGTGAGCATCCCAGACTCCTCTTAACTCTAGAGGTAGAGTAACTATTTGTCTTGTTTTACAAGTCAGGAAACTGAGGCATAGGGAGTCAAAATAGGTCCCTCCTGGCTGTACAGTAAGAGAGATGGGTGAAACCTGAGAGTGTGCACCCAGCTGGGTGGCTAGGAGTGCAGAGAAGGAGAAGTGGTGGCAAGCTTGGCAATGTTTGAGCTCTGTGGGACTCGGGCTTGCTGTTGGGTCAGCTACTCACTGCTCTCTCACTGCTGTCCCCAACTGGACTTGATGTCAAGTCTTCTCTGGGCTGTGCAGGCATTTCTTAGAGCAAGGTTTCCAACCTGCCATCCACTTGTTCTGTGACTTTGAACCTCTCTGTCAGTACCCCCTCTTCCTGAAGATATAGAAAGAGTGGGAGCAGAGAGATGGTCCTGTTGGGGGAAGTGCTAACTATTCAAGCCTGACAACCAGGTGTGCAGCCTGGAACATGAAAAGCCAGGTGTGGTGGCACACATCTGTAACCCAGCATTCCCACTGGGAGGGGAGAGGAGGAGACAAGAGAATTGTCCAGGAACTATTGGATCAAACAACCTGAAATACACGCATAACAGCAGGAAGAGAGACCCTGCCTCAACAAAGATAAAAACCAGATCCTGAAAGTTGTTCTCTGACCTTAGTGTGCACTCAGCTTAGAACCCAGACTGATCCCTGGTCCGCCCTGCTAGTACTGCATACTGATCCCTGGTCCACCTTCTTGCTGAACATGGCATACTGATCCCTGGTCCACCATCCTGCTGAGCACTGCATACTGATCCCTGGTCCACTATCCTGCTGAGCACTGCATACTGATCCCTGGTCCACCTTCCTGCTGAGCACTGCATACTGATCCCTGGTCCACCATCCTGCTGAGCACTGCATACTGATCCCTGGTCCACTATCCTGCTGAGCACTGCATACTGGTCCCTGGCCCACCTTCCTGCTGAGCACTGCATACTGATCATGCTTACAGACTGTTAGCTCTGTGTATGTGTTTGTCCATTTGTCCGTCTCTCTTTCTCCCCCCATCACCATTAAAATAAATTAATCAAAACTTATAACAAGTAAGATGTTTTGTTCATAGGATTAGAGAGAAGGGAAAATCAAGTAACACATCTGTAGACTAGCACACATTTCCCTAAGGCAGGCATGGAAATCATTGTTTTCAAGTAGCAAGAGATTAGGAGACTCTCATCCCTCGGCAGTGGACATTTAATCCCTCACCTCAGGTCATGAAAGTCATTTGCAGGCACCTGTGTTTTACAACGGTCCTGCAAGCCTCCTTTCCTTAGAAGAGAGGTTCCTGATGCTGGGGAGCTTTGTGGACAAGCCAAAGGTCCCACAGAGCAAGAGAGAGAGGAAGAGTTCCTCAGATACTGGTTCACTGGCGCCAGGCTTCCTGATTTATCTGTAAAAGCTGCAACTGTGGTTTGCCCTCTCCTCCCCATTACCCACTCGGGGAAGCTGGGGGAAGCAGGGCCAGCAAGTCTCGCTCCTTTTCAGACCCAATAGAATGAGCTTGGAAGTCCCAGCTGCAGCCCATCTGACTGAGGAAGCTGCCCGGGAAGTCTGCACAAACGGGTGCTAGCTGGGTGATGCCACAAGGTGGGAGGTCTGGAAACTCAGGGTGTTTGGCAGCCTGAAGAATGGGCAGGGAGCAGAAGCAGCTGGGCGAGCACCCCCCTCTGGGGTCTGAATGCATCCTGGAATTCTGGGTTTGAGACCCAGATATGTTAGGGTGCTCACAGTGCTGTGTAGCCAGGTGCTCTAAAGAGTCAAAGGGTGGTGTTTGTCAACTACCCAAGCAATGTTCAGCATAGGCACCCGTCAATCAAATCAACCCCAAATTAAGCATCATTTCATCTTCTTAAGGAACCCTCCATGACCATCCTGTTGGGTACTGTATACTGACCCCTGGTCCACCACCCTGATGAGTACTATATACTGATCCCTGATCTACGACCCTAATGAGTACTGTATACTGACCCCTGGTCCACCGCCCTATTTTGTGCTAAATACTGATCCCTGGTCCACCACCCTGATGAGTACTGCATGCTGTACTCATGGTTCTGCCCTCCTGGTCTCCCAAATTCTATCCTAATTGTCTCACAGCTCATAAATGGGTGACGGGCAGCTGCGCTGTCACTGAAATTGTGTTTATTCTCTATTTCCATCACTTGTCTACACGAGGAGAGCAGACTTGCTATGTGTGTGTGGTGGGTAGTGGGAGGACTACATGGAAAGTGATCACAGCAAGGCCAAATGCTAAGATCTGGGCAAGGTGAGGGCAAAGGAAGATTGTTCCTGGGAAGGAGAGAGAGAGGGGGGGGAGGAATGGAGGAAGGGAGGGATGGAGGGGTAGCTGCTTTACCTGAGGCAAGCCTGGGTGCTCAATGGTTTTATGATCTCTGGTAAAGAGTATAATGCATTGAGTTTCAGCACAGTTTCATCTCAAAACCTTTTGAAGTCAATATTTGGCATTTGCAATCTGAAGACTGTTTTGTTCACTGCCAAGCGGTTCTGTGAAGAACCGTTGCTTATTAAGTCTCTGACTGTGATGTTCTCTTTCAGTTGTCTGTCTCTGTGTAGCCCAAGCTTTTGACAGATGTGAGCTTTTGCTTCCTAGATTCACACACGTCGGGTAGTTGATTCAGTTCACTGTTAGCTGGCCTCCGATCTCGGCTCTGGGGCTGGCCTTTCTCTAGATGTACTACAGAGCTATCATTCTGGAAGTTTCCTCTCTCTCTCTTTCTTTCTCTCTCTCTCTCTCATTATAAACTACCTGTTTCATGGGCTCCAAGTTACTCTGAATAATTGTGTACCCCCAAAATGTATATAGAAGCCCTGTCATCGAATGTGACTCTGTCTGGAGATAAAGAAACAGCTAAGGCCATAGGAAGGCTTGGAGGTGGGGTCCTAACCCATTGGACCAAGTGGCCTGGTAAAGAGGAAGGTCTCTGTGTTTTCTCTCATTCTGTCTCTGTCTCTCATTCCCCCACCCTCAGCCCCATTCCTCAGAACATACTAAGGAAAAGTCAAACGAAGGGACAGTGTGATGGTGCTGATCCACAAATCAAGAAAAGAGTCCTCCCCAGAAACCAAATTGCCTGCTGCCTTGATCATAGACTTCTATGCTTCCAAAACTGAGAAATAAATTCCTTTCTGTTAACACACCCAGCCTGTGGTGTTTTGTTATAGTAGTCTGCCCAGATGAAGACACATGTCATCCTCTTCTGTGCCTTACTCCATTACTGTGGAGCAAGGTCTCTAGTACCATTTACAGACATGGTTAGTGGAAGTAAATCTTTTGATGTTTCATATCTGAAAGTGTTTTCAGTTGATAATTTCTCTGAGTATATAATTTTAGGGTTGGAAATCATTTGACTACAGTGTTGAAAGTATTGTTTTATTGTCTTCTGACTTGCAGTTATTGAGAAAGTAGGTACCCATACAAATCTTTGCATGTATCTACCACCCCTTTTTCTGGAAATGGTAAGAGTGTTGTCCCTGTATTTGGAACTTTTTTATCTCAAAAAGCATCTATGTGGTGCTGGGGAGGGCCTTTGATTCCTACCTGAGCTAGGACTTCAGTGGGCCATTTTGATCTAGAAACTCATTTAATTACATTCTGAAAAACTTCATTATATTATTTGATAATTCTTATCTGTTGCCAATTCGCTGCTTCTCTGGAAATTCTAATAATTTTATGTTACACCTGCTGGATTGAGACTCTAATTTCCTCACCTGCTCTCCCTTCAAGTCCTCTGTCTTTCCATGAATATGGTAGGATTACCTCAACCTCATCTTCTACCTCTTTACTGAGTTTTGATGTTCAGTAGGCTTTAGCTTCCAAGAACCCTGTAAGTGGTATCTGGTTCTGGGATGGACTATTTATCTGTCTGGGGATATTGACAACTATTCTCTGCAAGTTCTTTTGCTCTGTTCACTGGCTGGTTAATTGCCGGCTCTGCTGATTCCCTAAGGTATCACGAATCTTGATCATTTGTTCATATTTAATAACAAAGCACTAAGGAGTTATGTGGGGCCACAGGATGCTGGGCTGGGCGTTAGTTGCTGGTGGGCTTTAAAGTAATGGTTGTTTTGAGAGACCCAAAGAAGCAGTACCTATAATTGTTTTTCTCTGACTTCCCGGAAGGTCTCCTCTAAGTTCCTCTACACAGAGGGCAAATCTGTATCTAGCATCTTGGAGGCCTAGGCAGAAAGGCTCACAGATTTCACTACATAAGATATCACTTCATACCCAAAGCCTTCCTTTAAATATGGCATCCAATTTGTCCTCTGCTGTGCCTAGTGTCACTGGGCCCTGACCCTCCATGGTTCACTTTCTTCAGAGATTACTCCTTATCCACATGGCACAGCATGGCAGGAAGGGAATCTGAGGCTCCAGGACCCTCTGTTCATACCTCTTGTTTCAAAACCCTTCACTCCTTGCTCACCAAGTCTGCGATTTTGCCCCCTTGAGTCAACTGGCTATGGAAGCTGCCTCCCCTGACCTCCAGGTCCCAGAAGGCTGTCTTCACTGTCAGAGCTATTTTACATCCAGTTGTAAATTCTGGAGCCTGTCTCTCATGAGTTTCTCAGATTTGTGAGAAAGGTATTTATGAAGGAATGTTTAATTTTCCATTTGTGATGGTCTATACATAGTGCCTCTAGATTGAAACGTTCCCTCTGAGCAGGAAGAGGGAAACCCCTAAGTCTCAGGAAGTGAATGAAACTTACAAGGCTCAGGAAGGCTAAAGTCCCCACCCCCATCCACATCCCCACCCCCAGTATTAAGTGCTGAGGAGAAAAGATTCTGTCACCAATCCTGCAAGTCATGCTGGGAGCCTGCAAGGCCTGCTGGGAGCTCCATGGATGTAGCCTTTATGAGTCGTCACCCATACTAGAGTGAACTTTCAACTGAAGCATTTGGCATTGAGTCAGTCACACCCCTGTAAGTAACCTCTCACCTGTGTGACTGCAAGCAATCCCATTAAACTCAGCCAGCAGCTCACTGAGCTGGAGTTGCATAAGGCTGTTTCTTCAGTCTGTCGCTGGCATCCTGCCTGGTGTGAATAAGCATTTGCTCATCTCACTGCAAGAAGAGCCACACAGCACACCTGGAACCCCAGCGAGGACAGACCGAACCAAAGAAGAACTTAGGAGGAGAGATTGTGTGGCTCTTGCAATGGATGGTGAGTCTGAGTCATGTGAAGATGGCGCATCCAGCAGGCTCTCTTAACATGGCTACCTTTCTCCATGTGGGACAGGATGACACACCACTATGCTGTGGTGGTGACTTCCTGCTCCCTGCAATGGAACGCTGGAACATGCAGCCAAAGCCAAGTCAGGGTGGACACCCCCCTTTGGTGGGTAATGAGGTGACATTCTTCCTTTATGAAAGGGATTGAGTATGAACGTTTTGGGGTGCCTCCAAACCACTAATGGACTAGAGAACACATTGCAGTCTCTGAAAGCAGCACGCACGGGACAGGCTCTTCTAAGCAGGCTGCGGTGTCTGTTGAGTGGCTTTTGTTGTAGGCGATAAGACATGTAACTGAGGCTCATCTGCCTTCCCAGTCTTATAAGAGAGTGATTACAACAGAAAAAAAAGACATGTGGCTGCCATCCTTTGCCTCTCTTTGGGCAGGAATGGTAGAAAGAAGGGGAGATGAGCAGGGAGGGGCCGCCTTAGCATTTCTTGCAGCTGGCAGGCTAGAAGAAAAAAACAGTGTATGTGATAGGCCTGTGCTCAAGAGCCTTTCCTGAGATCCAAGGACTTGGAATCATGGGGAGAAAGAGAATGAAGTAGAAGTGATACTATAGGTTACCTCCTCCAGTCTGACCTTTAATACAAAGGGAGAGAAAATCCATGATGTATCACGCAGATGGAGGGAGAAGGGGTGTGTTTGATAATGTCCCAGTCCAGGAGACGATGGTAAATCAGGCCATACTCAGAAGCTGAAGGGCTTGAATTGGAAAAGACTTCTAAACAAGCAATGAAATACCTTCTCACTGCCTGGGGACATGGCATGGCTAGGAGCAGTCTTGATGCTATGGAAGCAGAGAGACTATAATATAATATAATATAATATAATATAATATAATTTCTCATCCCTCCTTGAGACAAAGGCTACACGAGGCAATGTGAAGGACTCAGTCTCTGGTGGAATGTCCACTAGGACACCCAGTTGTGTCATCTGAGGTCCCCGTGAATATCAAGGACAGGAAGACAATAGTGAAGGACTGGCACCGCTGAAGGAGACAGACATGAACTAGGATTTAGGAGGACCAGTCCATAAGATCTGATAGGACTATGGTCACAGGACAGTTAAAGAGGCTGATTCAGCATGGACCTCCAGACTGGCATGGGTCTTGAGTGGTTTTGTTGAGTCCTGTGGTGGGATGATTCACCAACACTGCTGATAGGGGGTCTCTGAGGAGTATAAGTGGAGCAAGAGAAGGTCCAGATACTGCCTGACCTGAGGGGTCTCCTTTTCCAGCCTCTGGCTTGGCCTTGGGAATCACATAGGAGATAAGGTTTGACTTAGGGGGGAGTTTGGGAGGGAGTACTGTGCCCAGTACCGGCTATCTTCCTGGTGACAAGCCAGATGCTTGTCACTAGATGACAATGAGAGATGGCCTTGTACTGGAGCAACCCAACTTTGACCAGTCAGGCCAAGCACAGAAGGCCACACGGGGGCCCAACTCTCTTGCATCTGGAGTGCCTGCAGGTCGTGCCTCCTGACCGATGGAAGGCCGCACCCCGGTCACGGCTGACTTGCTGCCACCTTGGAATATTTGATAGGGTTTGCATATCGCTCTCCCTCTCCCCTGAATCGTGACAAAAGGAAAGTATTTATTACCAGGCAGACAGAGCCCTGGGGCGAGAGCCGTCATCTCTGATTTGCCTGTGAGCCTGGGCTGTGGAATTCAATGCAGGTTTGTTTTTATCTATTTGCATGGAATTTTTCCAGAGAAAACAACGATTTTCTGACCTGCGCACTTTGTCTCATGTTAATTAGGTTTGAAAACTCATATATTGTTTTCATAAGGGCTATTACATTTTCCCTAATTAAATTAAGGGAAAAATAAGGATGCACGGCAATAATATTTATTATTAATACCAGACTCCAGAGGCGCCCAGCAAGTTAAATCGGAGGTTAAAAAAAAAAAAAAAAAAACTTTGAAGACAGCCTCCACTTCAAAATACAGCATAGTGCGGATTTTCAGCAAGTTGTTACTCTGAACATTTGGGGGAAATAGAAGTAAAGAACAGACCCATTTGGAGGGAAAGAGACTTCTGGTCCCCTTCACACTGAGGACTTGGGGTGGGGGACATTTCCTACTGTTTCATTACAGGGTTTCAGCAGCCTTGCATCTGCTTTGCTGAAAGAGGAGCACAGACTTGGGATTCATGTCTATTCAGAGGGTGAAACAGCTGTGATTTCAGTCCAGTTCCAAACAGGTTTCCTTTGCAAGAGGCCTCTGTTTGAGGAAGTCAGTCCGGCCAGGGATATCAAGGCAGTAGCCCCTGGGAGGAAAACAAAAATGTCCTATTAGAAAGGGAAGGAGGTGTTACGACAGGAAAATGGGCCAGGGAGAGCAGGGGGGTCATTTGACAGGAACACAGCCACCTCTGGGGCCACCCCATTCTGGACCACGATTGAGTCTAAGCCAGAGTCCAATTGGTCCCAATGAGACTGTGGTAGAACAAAACCTCAGGACTGGAGTGGGGGTGTGATGTTTGGAGCCCCAGCCTTACATCCACCTCACAGCACCCTGGTTTCCTTTGGAGACACCCCCCTGGGAAAGGTAGGGTACTAAATCCTGCCCAGGCGCTCGCTCCATCCTTTCACATTTATCCTTGCCAAGAGTCCAATCAGGAAGTATTCTGACCGGGAGGGCCTCAGACTACGGTGGGTTCGTGGAAAACTTTGCAATCCACTTATTTACAAACCCGTCCCTGGTGCCACCAATATGAAGTCCCAGGGCACCCTCAGTCAGGACCCTCATCTTTCTATGTGAATCTGTGAGACCTTGTGCTGTCCCCATACATGTTCTGTCTTTGTAGTGGGCTGGAACCTGTTTCTGTTGCTCACATCCACGGAGCTCTAACTCTTGCCAGGGCTCTTGTACTAAGTGTGGGACGAGTCATGGGTCCTTCGGTGTGATAGGTGGAGCCTGATCAGGTGGAAGGAGGACAGGCAGAGGATGAGGTATCAGGATGACAGCTCTGGAATCCTAGCTTTCCACCCTTGCCCAATGGGAGACCCAGGCCAGTTGGTCATTCTGTTGGGTTGATCTGTAAGATGAGGCATTTTGGATGAAATGATGACGGAGATAATGACAATACCGTGGTTACTCCAGGAAAGACGGCAGTGATGACACACTGACTGTTCAGCATGCCCTTGAGCCTCTAGACAGTGTGGCAGACCTAACTCCCTGTTTCAGATGCAAGAAAATCGGTGCTTAGGTGGCTAAGGAGATGGCTTAGTTGGTAAAGTGCTGGCTTTTTAAATACAGGACCTGGGTGTGACCCCAGTACCGATACAAAAAGAAAAAAAAATCCAGGTGTGAGGGAGCATACTTGTCATCCTAGCACTGGGGGGGGGGTGGAAACAGGTGGATCTCTGGGACTCACTGCAGCTACTTGCTGAATTTCCAGGTGACAAGAAACCCTGACTCCAAAAGCAAGGTAGGCAATGCCTGTGGAATGACAGCTCAGGTTGGCTTCTGGTGCGCACACAAAAGAGAGGGGGGAAAACAAAGAGAGATGAAAGAAAGAAAGGCAGAGGAAAGAAAAAGGAAGGAAGAAAAGAAGGGAGGGAGGGAGAGAGAGAGAAGGAGGAAGGGAGGAAGAAAGATGGTGCTAGGACATATACCCTTACCTGAAGCCTCAAGGGCAGGACATAGTAGTTCTGAGACCTGAAGATGGGCTTGCCTCGTTTGGGGTTCATTCATATTCTCCAGAAACATAATGAGTGTCCCATTTTATCTAGAACTAGAGATTTTAGAGCAAAGGACTTGCAGTGCTAAGACCAGGATGGCCTCAAGCAAAGCAGGATGGCCACCCTGCTAAAGACCTGTCTAGCCTCAATGCTCTGAGGTCCTGGACCAGTGGTGGAATGTGGATTCTGTACTGGGGCAGCCTGGAAACCAATGCTTGCACTCCAATGGGTTTCAAATGTTGGAGTAAAAGCCAGCCCCAAGTGGGGCTTCACGTGCCATTTTCTATTGCCCCTGAACCCCATTATATGTGGGAGAATTCTAAATTTTCCAAGCCCTGTCTACATAAGCCAAAGCCTCAATTGCTTTACAAATGGCCTGTCCCCTTACTTTTCTGTCCCCAGACCACAGAACCCCTCTCTAGCCGACATTAATATTTCCGGGAATGAAATACTTGGAGCCTGACAACATTCTATGAATTTTTAAGAAATTGAATTTCATTTGCCAACTGGCTTATACTTTAATAGTGTCCTGTCAGACTTGGCCGGCAGAGGCCTCAGACTCTACCAACATCTGCCTTATTCTTATTCGTTTGTTGATTTATTAATTCACCAAATATCTACTGCTATGGTTTGAATGCAGAATGCCCTCCACTATCTTCTATGAATGAGAGCTTGGATCCCAGCTGCTGATGTTGTTTGGAGAGGCTCCCTGATGCCTTTAGGACTATGCAGAAGTAGGTCACTCGGGGTGGGCAGTGAGGGGGAAACCTATTTCTGGTTCTATACCAGACTCTTGGCTGCCAGATTTGCCCATGATGTGAACAAACCATACCATAAGATCCTGCCACTCTGGACTAAGTTGGCTCAGCCTCCATGCCCACCCAGTCATCATGTCCACTCAGCCACCATGCCTACCCAGCTACCATGCCCTCCCAACTTCCATGTCTACCTAGCCGCCATCTCTCCCCAGCAATAGGGATTGTGCCTCTTAAAATTTTGAGCTAAATTATATTTCTTCCCTTATATGGCTTTCTGCCAGGTTTTGTTGTTTAGACATTTTAGTTTCATTGTTGTTGAGTTTGTTTGTTTGTTTGTTTTTTACACTAAAATATAATTCTTCCTATGTCCTACCGTGTGTGTGTGTGTGTGTGTGTGTGTGTGTGTGTGTGAGAGAGAGAGAGAGAGAGAGAGAGAGAGATCTCATATATAGCTCAGGTTACTCTAGAATTCACTATGGATCCCAGTCTGGTTTGAACTTGCAGCAAACTTCCCACTTCAGGCTCTAAATCCTGGGATTGCAGAAACAAGCCCACTTCCCAGCTTCTGTCAGGTATGTTATTGCAGTGATGAGAAAAGTTACTAATATATCCACCAAACACCTCTGGCGTGCCAGTCACCAGGCTGAGGGCTGGGACAGCGAGACGTGTGCTGGCCACAGACTGTGGGATGCCTCTTTCACCCAGCTCTCACTATTGAGGTCTACACTGCAGGACTTGTTGATGGTTGAGGGCATCAGCTGGGAACCAGTGTTTTGAGGCAGTAGGTGACTAACTGTGGCTCCGGGCTCTTCTGTGGCCTGGTGGTGCCCACCATATCGTCATCACTCCCTACTGCATCATCCAACACATGACACTCAGTAGGCATGAAGCTCTCGATGTGGCGGTCCAACCCTCCAGTGACACAGCACGCTGCAGATCAGGGCCAGAGCTACTGAACAGGGACCCCTTACAATCCCATCAGCGAGAAGTTTTTCTTTCCTCTGCATTCCTATTTCTTCGTTTGCCTATGTGGAGTTTTCTGATACTGAACCTATCTGTCAGATCAGCCGTAGCCACTGGGCCAATCTGATAGAACCACAGAAATCAGGCCTCTTTCTGGAACTAGGAACCAAGAACAGGGTGAAACTATGTCAGCCATATAAACAAACATTTGGGGAAATGACAGCCATTCCAAGAACATTCCCTCTTTTTTTTTTTTTTTCTTAAAGAAGGGGAGCCCTTCAGGTCACATTACAAAGACTCTTGGACCAGTAGGTGGTGGGGGGGGCCTGGGGTGCAGAATAAAAATGAGCTTCCATCGCTCCCTAGCAGTTTCCAGCTAATAACCCTCCCTGTTTGAGCTACCGCAGCCAGTAAGCAGCACAGGTGAACCCACTGTGCAGAGCAGAAGCAGGTTTCCCTGCGTCCGAATCTGGTAGAAGCCAGCGCCCTGGCTTCTGAGAAACAGCATTCTGATGGAGGCCTCACCCGCCAGCCAGCCAGTGTTAATCCACAGTCACAGAGAGGGAGCACCAACTCCCCAGAGGGCCCTTTTGTTTTAATTAAAATTGTCTGTTGGATCCTCAAACAGTGGAAAAGGTGTTTCATCCTTCATGCCTTACATTTATACTGTGGTGTGATCCCTAGTCATGTCAACTCTCCGCTGCTACAGGTGTGAGTAGCAGGTGTGAACAGGTGTGTGTATCATCCCCCCAGCCTTTAGGCACCTTCCTCAGCAGTATCCAGTCAAGGAGCAATCCCCACAAAGAGCATCTTGAAGCCAAGACGGTGAAAACTTTCCCAACAATATATTCTTCTTGATTAATTTTTTATCACATTTAGTTATTCATTGTGGGGGCGGGGATATGCGTGTGACACAAAGGGGATAATGTTAGTGAGTTGAATCTTGGTTCCCACCTTCTACCATATGAAACCCAGGAATCAAATATGGGTCCTCAGGCTTTACAGCAAGCACCTTTATCCATTGAGCCATCTTGCTGGCCCTGACTGGAGCTGATGCTCATCTGGTTGGTTCAGGCCAGGAAACTCTTTGAACACCACTTCTGCTGGGAGACTCTCCAACGTCCTCCTCCCCATTGTGTTCTGCCCTGCCCCATCCTATAGCGAGCACCCATCCATAGTCCGTAAGGTTAGGATATCTTTATTCAGATAAACACCAGCCAAACACAAGCCAGAGCGTGCCAGGGACCGCAAAGCAGCAGGCCAGAGAGAAGGCACCCATGTGCCTTGCAGCCCCTTAGAAACCTATCATGCATCATCCTGACCTCACCTTGACCGCCCTTACAGGCGTGGTCAGGCACACCTGTAGCCAGCCCTTAGGAGGCGTGGTTACGGTGTCTCCCTACACCATCCTAATTGCTCTGAGGAATAAAATGGACCAGTGGAGATAAAGCTTCCTAGCTGACATCCATGTCCCCGAGACCAGCTCTCTCTAACCTCCTGCCCCAGCTCTGCAGCTGCAGCTGCAGCAGCCTCCCTTGGCTCAACAGACTCAAATAGGAGCTCAGCAGTTAAACTGAATCTGGTACTTTGCTTTCCCCCTCTTAATTCCTATCTGCCCTTCCCAACCCCGCCACAGAGGCTCACCATTCATAGGAACGGGCTCACAGGCTTGCTTTTCGGTCTGCTCATGATAACGCCCTCTCCCTGATTTGCTCAGGCTCTGCTTCCCCATCCTTTGGTGACCTGTTGGACCAGCTCTGTCACAATGAACCCTGCCCCCTTCTATGCTTTCTTCTCCCACAATCCACTTGTGAGTCAAAGCCTAATGACCTGAGGTCGATCGATCTCTGAAACCCACAATGGAAGGAGAGAACCATCTCCCAAAAGTTGTCCTCTACATCCTAGACACACACCATGACACACATGTACCTTCACACACAATAAAGACATACTTTTTAAAGTTGGGTATGGTGGTCCGTGCTTGGAATTCCATCCTAGCACTGGGGAGGCAGGGATAAGATCCCTGGAAGATCAATGGCCTATTTGGTGAGTTCTAGGCCAGTGAGAGACACTGACTTAAAAAAAAAAAAGGAAGAAATAATAAGTGAAGTTGTCATTTGACTTCTACACCTACATGCACACATGTTCAAGGACACCTGCACACACATGTGTACACACATATGAACATGCATGCATAACACATGCACCATAAGAACATGTGTTATACACATGAGCATGCATGTGTACACAAATGCACAACACACACATACTCTCCAACATGCACACATGTTCAAGGATACCTGCACATACATGTGTACACACACATGAACATATATGCATACACAATGTGCCACATGAACGTATACATATACACACGTTCAAGAACAACTGCACACACACACTGTTACGATAAATCTTTCCGCCATAAGCTGCCGAGCCCCACCGCCATGTGTATGCTCTATGCCAGCTGCCTGCCCGAGTTAGGCCCCAATTAATGCACAGAGAGACTTGTATTAGGTACAATGCTGCTTGGCCAGTGACTAGGATTCTCATCTGTTAGCTCAGTCTCTATTATCATAAATCTATATATTTTATAAGACTTACCTTATCAGACGCCTTATTGGCGTCCCTCCTTGCCAGTGGCTCACATCTCACCCCTGGAGGAGGCAAAGGGGAAAGGGGGACACTTCCTGTTTCCTTTGCTCAAATGTAAGTCTCCTTGCTATGTCACTTCCAGCCTGGATCACCACTTCTCTACTACATTTCCCAGAATCCTCTTTGACTCCTAGTCCTGTCTAACTTGCTGTCTCATTGGCCAAACAGTATTTTATTCAATAATCAATAAGATAAACATACAAAAAGTACATTCCCCATCAACACACACTCGCATGCATACTTGCACACACTCACAAACACCATACAATCTTCACACACACCATACAATCTTCATACACACCATACAATCTTCATACACACCATACAATCTTCATACACACCATACAATCTTCATACAGTAAGCTAATGGGAAGTACAGTAGACTAATGTGCATTTCTTTGGCTTTCAGGCGAGGTCTTCACATAAACTCAAATATTTATTGACTATGCTGTTCTTCCATAACACAGGGGATGACACTGAGGCTCCCAGCTGAGAAATGCCTTGTTCAGATCCACCTGTTTGCAGGTCTGCATTCCTAAACACGGTGTGAGCTGGTCACGGACTGTGTGTGGCTTCTCCGTGTTCGTGTGGCCTGTGGCCTGGTTATGGTACTAGGCACCCTGAGATTGCCAGGAATCCCCATCACATTGCTAAGTTTGTGAAAGATGAAACTTTTTCCTGGCAGCAGACTGTGGGCAGTGGCTATCTTCTTCCCCCCTCCAAACAGCTGAGCATGTAGGTGGGGTTGTAGAGATCCGGGCTCTGCTGGTAGCCTTTTAAGCCCTCTAGCACACATGTCCACCCTCTTAAGGAAGCACGTACCCAGATAACAACCATCTGTACCCTGATTTGCAGAGCACGTCTGTGCATGCTCCATGTGCAATCTCTGCAGACAGCGTGGGCCATAAATCTGCCTGCTTGATGAGGAGAGGACATGATATAGGCTCAGACTCTCCAAGCCACTTGCCCCAGCCCTCCAGCTACCGTGGGGGGCAGAAGTGAGTCACAGGCCCATGGCCAAGTCCTAGGGCCTCCCTCAAACTGCCTGGGCCTTACAGAAGCCAGATGCTCGTGGCCCTGTGCATCCAAGCTTCCTCCAGGGCAGCAAGCACGCCTTCCTCCTCTTCCTCCATCTCAGGAGGAAGAGATGATAATCATTTCAGGACTCTTCTGGAATGTTCAGATGGGACAGCTACAGAGAATGTTACCCTCCTGGATGCTTTCAGCCTGGAGAGGCAGCCTTCATCATGGAGGGGTATCCTGGGTCAGGCCCCCTGGAGGCCCATCCTGAAATCATGGGTGAATGACTGACTTTACTTGGGGGATGAACCCAGGAAGTACGGCCCAAGCAAAGGCCAGGGAGAAGGAAAGCCAGGAGGTGACAGTGTACCAGCTAAGTTACCACTGTGACTCTTGAGACCCAAGCCTTCTGGAGACCCAGAGACTAGTGGACTGGCACCCTGTTTGAGAGGTTTTTCCTCCAGGGTTTTACTCCCCACATCTCATCTGTCTGTCCATCTGGGCTGAGTTCTCCAAGGTGACTTTTCACCTTAAGCCTCCATGTTCTCCAGCTGGTGCAAGCCTTGGAAGCTCCAAGGCGGAGTGTCCTGGCTATTTACAATAGTATGCTGCTAGAATATGCTGGGACAAGGAAAGCTCAAAAGTGGACAGGATACCACGGTGCCTACCCATAGCATCCACCATATGTGCGGGGTCCCCAGAGAGAAGACAATTCTGTTAGAACGTACCAACCCCTTAGACACACCATAATCTTCCAACACTCACACACCTGCGATGAAATTCAATTCACAGACTCGGCACAGGAGACTCCCATCAATATCAAACAAAAGAGGACAATTAAAACTAAATGTCACAATAATGACAGTGATGAGAGTGGTGCCTCTGTCCCTAAAGAGCCAATACAGACAACCACACTTTTGGGCTGCACCTGGCTAAAACTTCAGAAAATGGAATCACAGATGCAGGAGGGGTGTGAGGGTCGGAAGGCAAGGGGCTCAGTAAACACCTGGGTTTAGGAAGTCTTGACTGGTGACACTACAGTTTTAGTTTGTGATGTTCTAATGTAAAATATACATGCCACAAGATTTTACCCATTTAAAACAATTTTTGAAGTGAGGTGTCACATAGCCTAGCCTAGCCTTGAACTTACTACAAACCTGAAAATGACATTGGTCTTCTAACTCTCAGGTCTATATATCCTGTGTACCAGTCTGGGCCATCAAACAAGTTTGCTGTACAGGTATGGCCACCATTCCCAGTTTTATTTAATGCTTGGATTCGAACCGAGGACCTCCTGCAAGGTAGACAAGCATGCTGCAGACTGAGCCGCATGCCCAACTCTCCCTGCTAACTATTTTTAAGTGTACAGCTCAACAGAATGAAGAGGTACACACTATAGTGGTCTCTCTGGGCTCTTAGGTGCTGGCTCCCGCTCTCCCCTTCCCCAAGCCCTGTCAGCCACAGTCTACTCTCCTGTCTATAGATTAGACTGTCTGGGTGCCACTCGTAAGTGGAACCACGTGGTATCTATGCTTTTGTGTTTGGCTTGGATGGGTTGAATGCTAGAATGCGCATGCCCTGTGGCTTAGCGTTGCCATCCTGACACTGCACCACCAGAGAAAGAAAAGTGGCACTGATGCTTGGCATGGCTCTTAGAGTTTTTCAGGGTGGCATTGTGAGTTGAAGTGAAAAGGCTGGACACCAACTCCATCGGAAGAGGGGCCGGGGAAGAAGCAGTTTACTACAGTGGTCTGGGATATGAGGCAGCTGTTTGGCAGAACAAACGATGTCACCCAGAGCATTGACCAAGAGAGGTGAAGTTTAAGAAACAGCAAAAACCAAACCCAGCTACTCGGATCCCCAAAGCAAAGGCCAGAGGTACAGATGGAATAGAGAAGACTTGTTTTTGTTTTTGTTTTGTTTTGTTTTGTTTTGTTTTTTAGAAAGAAGCTGTGTGAGGCAGAGCACACTGGTTATGCCAGCACTGTCAAGGCTGAGGCAGGACGGAGCTTGGGTTTGAGGCTAGTCTGTGCTACATTGTGACATTCTAGACTCAAAACAAAAAGAAAGTCACAAAAGAGAGAAAGGGGGTAAAAGTCAGAGGAAACAAGTGTGTGCTGAGTGTGTTCCAGTTCTCCACAAACCTGAAGGCGAGCGTGTTAAGCATGCCATGGGGAGAATGCATCTAGGGGAAGCTGGCTTTAACATTGTTTTGCTTTAGATTGTATAATAATGTCTATTTCTTCTGAAATATAGCTACTAACAGTGAAGGAAAACTCTCCCTACATCATGATCCCAGTAACTCTACACTCAGCTACCTACAAACGTGAATTGGATGTGAGAGGGAGGGCTCAACAGTTTAGGAACTTGCTGCTTGCTCTTGCAGAGGTCTCACGCTCGATTCTCAGCACTCACATGGTGGCTCACAACCATCCATAAGTCCTGTTTCATGGGATCCAAAGCCTCCTTCTGACTTCTGCGGGCGCTAGGCACACACATGGTGCACACACATACACGCGGGCAAAACGTTCATATGTACAACATAAAATAAGTAAATCCAAAACAATGTTTTCAAGATGGACACAAAAATGCTCATGGCGACATTAAACATTGGTTAAAAGTTTAAAATACCTGACTATTATGTACATGATGGGTTGGGTCTGGGATGCTGCTGTCTAGCATGTAGAAGGCTCTGGATTCCAGGTTCCACTCCCAGCACAGAGTAGATAGGGAGGAGTGGTGGAGGAGGTGGAAAAAGGAGTGAAGGACAGAAAGAAAGGGGGGGAGAGAAATAGAGAAAATAGGATTGGGAATAAAAGAGAAGAAAGGGAAGGCGAGGACTGAGGGGGGAGGGGGAGAGGGAAAGGAAGGTGGCAACATGTCAAATTGGGGCAGTAGTCTCTGTTCATGGCTGTACCTAGAAGAAGAACAATGTCCACTTAAGGAAAAGGGAAGCTGAGCATATCAGCCTGGGAGGGTGAGGGACCAACCCTCCCCCAACCCATCTCTGCGTTTTCAACGGGCTGAAAGGGAGAAAAAATCCTGTGCAGGGGACTGTGTCCTGGGCTCAGGCTTAGGCCGAGTGCTGGCTCTGCATTCCCTGGCTGGTGCTCCTTGGCCAGGCTCGCTGCCTCTCTGAGTCTGGGAGCTGGCCCGTGGCCCTGGCCGCCACTCAGAGAGGCCGGCAGGAGATGCCAGATGTTCTGGTAGACACCCACTCGCCGTGGCCTCCTTTCCCTGGCTTTGCAGAATGAGACTGGAGGGTTCTGCTTAGTTTCTGGACAGAAGGCTTTTGACAGGTGAAAGTATTTGAGAAAGAAAACCCTTCTGCAGTGGAATGGATGGAGAGAATTTCTTTAAAAAAGAAAAAAAAAAAAACTAACTTTTCAGCTCAAGTGGGCCTTCGGTGTAATATAAGAATTTCTCTGATTATGTATCTAATATTGAGCAGAAAGGGGAGGGAGCAGATGAAAGATGTTTCCCCACTGAACTGGCTCTCTCGATTTCCCACACGCCGTGTTTATGATTATGGGTTTAGAGTATTTTCCTTCTTGTGTTTCATAAAGGATGGCATCTACACACATGGCTCACCCTCTGTCCTCTCCCTGATATTTCACAGCGGAGCAAGGAGGGAAAGTATCAGATGAGCCTCGGGGTGGCTTTCCACTCCTGGCAGGCAGCTTGGTGCGGACTCTGAAGCCAAACGACTCACCAGGAGCCAGGCTCCACCGCATTTTCCAGAATTCCCCTGTGCTTCAAAATTTCATACTGTCATGGGAGAGGCAGGCTGCCAAAAGAAGGGGTGTGCACTCGAGTGTGCGTGTGTGCGTGTGTGTGAATGTGTGCACAGCTGAGCACGCATTTGGATGTGTGTGTGTGCAAGGGTGTGGGTGTGTAGATGTGTGAGTGGGTGTGCTTGTGCATGAGTGCTCTCCACATGTTATTGTTATTATTATTTCATCATCATCATCATCATTACTAATTTTGAGACAGGGTCTCTCTACAGAGCCCTAGCTGTTGTGGAATTCACTATGTAGAACAGGCTAGCCCTGAACTCACAGGCAACAGACTCAGGGGCCACCACCTCATGACAGGCAACAGACTCAGGTGCAGCTTCTCAAGAAGGTTGATTGTTGACATATCATGGGGGGCCTGCTCATTTGTCACACGATCAGAGGGTTCCTTACAAGATGGGCTACAACTCCATCTTAGCAAAATAAACAACAAAAAAAGCATCCCCAGAGCTTCCTGATTCAGAGCCTTCTAGAACACTTGTTGGCATCAACTCAAAGCAAAGTAAGGGACTTCGTCCTTGAAGTCACTCCTGTGTGCCAAGAGCAATCCGATGTGTCTCTCTATGCAATGTCTTTTTATGAATTGCAGCTTCTCTATCCAGCCGAGTCTTCCACCTATAGGTGGCTACACTGAGCCCTGTCCTTCTCAGGACGCTCCCTGCACAAGTGGAGAGGTCAGATCCGAGCTACAGGGATGTTGGAAGACTTCCGTGTGGAATTAAATTAAGACACTCTTAAAAATCACCAGGCCTTGGGCTTGGCACGTGCACTCCAGTCCATCAACGAAGACAAACTGTGCTCCTCCTCCCCCCTCCTTTAGCCAGGCTTAGACTCAGGAATCTGGTCACACTGTGTGTGACCTGGGAAACTAGGACCCTAAGCTGTGTTGTTGATGCACAAAACCAGCTGTGCCCAGATGTTTGGGAAGCTGCCTGGGTCTATTCAGGGCTAAGTCCTGGGCTCTAAAGGGGCATTGTGTGGAAGCAGGCCCCCAGCGGGAGTTATTAGTGAGCAGAAGGGGTGGGAACACCCTCTTAGCTGGGGGAGGCCAGGGTGCATTAGGGCCACACGCTGGGGGCAGTCTAAGAAAGAGTCCACTGGTCTGTTGGTGGTCTGGGCCCACTCCCAGCTCTGGCCTACAGAGACCCCCGCAGCCCTTCGGATAATTATCTCCTTCCAGGGAAGGATTCTCTCCCACCAAAGTGGGGATTTGGGGCAGAGAGCCTGTGCTACTAATTGGTGTCTTCCCAATACCTCCCCCACATTAACGCTGAGAGGATTACATTAAGACGGTGAGGAGGTAAGACCCAGAATAAACACAAGTGCCCCTCCCCAAATGCATTCTTGCCACAAGTTAAATCATGTGGCTCCCCCAGAGCCTGCTCCTGGGAGATTTAAAGACTCATTCTGAAGTAAGGGTGGGGGTGGGATGCTTAGTAGACTTCTACGGATTCTGACTTCCTCTGGCATCTTCTAGGGGCTTCGTTTCTGAGCTGTTTGATTCCCTTTGACGATTGTCAACTTAGGTTTACTAAAAAAACTAGAGAAGACTTTGTTCCGGGGTGTGGGGGGGAGGGGCACGGCTGGCTTGGAAACATGAGCCAATCCCGCCTTGTCCATCCACCCTGGCATCATTTTATTCCTGTGTTTCTGAACTGCTCCGGGTAATCAATTCCAGAGGCTGGGAGAGGAGGACCTTGGCAAAGGAGCCTCTCTCTCTTGGCCATCACATCGAATATTTTATGCAACTATAGCATCTTGATGGGGCCCAAACTGTGGACACTAGGACAGCTACACAGTCCCTTCTGTGTTGGTGTTTATTATAAGTGTCCCCCTGCCCTTTGGAGAGCTATTTGGGAGAGGTCCTGGAACAAGGCATTGACAACGTTCAAGTTCCAAGCCAAGGACTTTTTTTTATGAAAGTCTGGAGAAGTGGCTGAACCGAGTTCACTTTTATTGACCATTTATTGTACGGCTAGCTTGTGCTAAGGTCTGGTGTCCACTTCTTTTTGAGCAGTGATAATAGCCTAGTTAAGAAATCAGTCATTGTCCCAGGCAGTGTGCACGGGGCGGGATTCACACTCAAGCACTGCTTGCTCTGCCTCTGATGGAAGGACAAGTGTGATGTCACTGATAAGCCCCTCTGGAGGAGGCAAGAGCTAAACCATGCCAACTCCCTCGCTTCTGAGAAGTGGGGATGCTGCGTCCTAGGGTATAGAGTCCTTGAATTACAGCCACACAGGCTGCACCCCCTTCTCAATCTCCCCACCCCAAGATCCAGTGCTCACTGTTCTGTAGAAACAATCATCTTGTTGCTCCCTCTTGCCACACCCCCCAGGGCTATGCTGCCCCATAGAACCTCACTGGGCACTAGACAGCCACGTTTGGTAGGTTCTCTCAACCTTGGAGGAGGGGAGCCCCCCTAACCTCCTCTCATGCAGAGACTTGTCTGTGTCAGTCCCTCGGCAATCAAAGACGGTTTCCAAACCACTGCGTCTTACTGACAAATGGGTATACTTCAGCTCAGTAACAGGAAACAGGCTTTTCCCTGCAACTCATGGAAAATCATCTTCGAGCAGAACCTGGAAATATTCTGCTCCCCTCTTTATCTCAGTGCCACAGGACAGAAGCTACTGGGGGGGGGGGTTGGCAGCCTGGCTCTGCAGGTCCTGCAGTGGACTGGTGTGCTCTGGACTCTGTGTCTGGAGCTGGGCTGAGCTCAAGCTGTATCGCTTGCTCTCTGATCCTGGGCCAGCTGTGAAGTTCCTCTCCCACTCCCGTAAGGTTGCCGGGAAGGCCAGTGAGCTGAGGGGCAAACACCGGGTACAGTGTAGAGCCCATATGACCTGATTGCTCTCAGTTCATGTATGTGGATGCTTAGGGCTTCCATGACCACGGGGTGAGCCAGCACTTGGGATGTTTGTCCAGTGAATGACGCAGTGATCGAAACATTGAAACATTTCCAGGAAACAACTGCGGGTGAACTTGACCAGGTCACTTCCCAATTCTCAGTTCTCTCCTCCTTGTAGCAGTCATGCACTGCTGCCTCGAAGGGTGTGAAGAGACAGAAAGGAGAGAGCCAGCACCTGGGACGTGGGAGGCATATGAAAAGTAGCTGTGGGGCTGGAGGCATAGCTCAGCTGTGGAGAGCTTGCCTAGCCAGAGTGAAGCCCTGGATTTGAGTACCAGCATTGTGTAAACTCATGTGGCAGGGAATTTACCTGTAACCCCTGCAATGAGGAGATGAAGGCTGGAGGAGCAGAAGTTCAAGGCTTTCTTGAGATTACGTGAGACCCTCTCTTACAATCAAACAACAGGGCAATATAGGTCCTCACCATACCTCAGCTTTCCTCTCTTGAAGAAAACAAAAAAGAACTGATGCAGGGCTTCTGTTTTGTTTTGTTTTTTTTAAAAAAAAAATTTTATTACTCTTTTGTAAAAACTACCCATAGAGGGAGCATCCTCACGCATCTGACGCAATGTATGTGTCACTCTGCTGTCTGCAGGGTTAGGTGTCCTCCAAGTGGCTTGTGCTCTGGTAACCTGATGTTGACGGCAATAATGCAATTTCCCTGTGGCGATGTTGTTGTAGAGGGAGTGTGTCCATCCCACTCGGGCCGCTGAAACCCAATCTGCAGGGAAGGGCATTCAGACTCAACTGGAGGTTAAATTTCATTTGCTGATTTAATAAACACTAACAGGATGGATTTGGGGATATTTCATTAATCTCTCTTTCCTTCCAGTGCAGAGGAGATTAAGTTCACGCCAGTTCAGATCTTGCTGCTCTCATGCAGCCGGCTGCAATGTCCACTTTCTCTCTGGCAAGTTAAAACCTAATTAGTCACACGAAATTCTTCCCTGACCCTGTCACCGCTGGCCGGAAACTACTGAGCAGCAGGCGTGAAGGTACACATGGTAGTGTGTTTGTGCACAGCACACAAAGCACACACATGCTCACCACACACATACATATCACATACACGCATGCATACACATAGCATGCATACGAATCTCATATAGTACCACATATATAACCCACATAGATACATCATAGATCACACACATATACACACGTGCTTACACATATCATACATATGCATCACAAGCATGCCACACATATACATACATATACATGACAAATATACTATACTAAATACCTCACACATATACCCGCCACATGTATACACACGATGCCTCGGTACATAAAACATAACATAATCCATATGTATCATATACACTCTATATATCACACATATGGATCACATGCATACATACATGTATATACCACAATGGCACACATATACATCATGCAAATTATATCGTATCACATACACGCATACGTCTACACATGATTGCAGAGAGGGTTAAGCAGGAAAAGGATTTTAAGTTTGGGATTCCAGGAGTTCATGGTCAAGTCAGGGATCTGTGGGTTTCAATCATGGGACTCTGCACATGGAACTCAACCTCTCTGCGGCTTTTTCTCTTTTGTAAATTGGGAGCCAATAATCCCTCATCCCATTGCCCACTCCGAGAAAACACGGAGGTACAAAATGCCCTGATAGGGTGTAGTCTACCATGAGTGAAAGGGCCTCAAGGTCCCCTTGCCTGAGGCAGCCCAAGAGCTTCTCTGGGCTGGGATGTGGCCCTGGGTATGGGCTCCATTCCCAACAACACAAAAAAGCCTTCACACCTCAGACCCTTGGCAAAATTTCTCATAGGGACCAGGGGTGCATTGCCCAGTGCAGCTGGAGACATGAGTGATCTCAGGGTGAGGGCCGCTGTCGTTACTAACCCAATATTAAAGGCCTGGCACTGGGCTGAATCTCTGTAAGAAAGAGGGACTGTGTCATCATCCCCCTCCCACAGGCAGGGAAGCTAAGGCTTAGAGGTCAGGGTTCAAGCAGTAACACCAGGGTTTGACCTCCAGGGCTTGTGAAAGAGTGCCACCAAGGCAGGAGTGGAAATGAAAAGGTCCAGTTAAGGGCTTTGGAACTTATCTTGGCAATGACTGTTGAGTTTGGGCACAAGGAGCAGCAGTGTGGTGGGGCAGCCTGATGAACATGATGGCAAGGCCTGGTCTGGCCACAAGAAGAGTGTGACAAGGAGAAGGGAGCCAGACAAGCAGAGGAAAAGGGGGTAGTAACCAGGGCTGGTCAATCTGGAATGCCCCAGTTCCTTGGAAGGTCCTACCAACAAGTGTGTTTCCAGGGGACACCTGTCCCTCCCCTCCAGCCCTACTTCTATGTATTTTAACCTACCCATGTCTCTGGCCACCATGATTACTGACTGGCCTTTTGTAGAGCCAGGAGGCCAAGGCTATGAGAGTCCAAAGACTACAGTGAACAGTAGCCATCAGGCCTCAGCCCTGTTTCACTCTTCTCTCCCCAGCACCAAGCCTCCTGTTAGCTCTCTGTTGTCCTGCTGGATGGGAGCCAGTGGCCACCCAGGGCTCTGCCCTCGGAGCCTGAGTAAAGAGAAGCCTCCTCAGGAAACTCAGCCCCCAGCCCTGACTGTCTGGAAGAGTAGGCCCCACAGGCCCATTTGTCCAGACTCCACACTACAAGAGGAGATGGTTGGTTTCTGTCCTAACAGTGTCTGCCCTATGCCAGGTGTGGCAATACCTGTCCCAATTACAGCATTTGGGAGCCTGGGACAGGAGGACTGGAGTTCAAGCCCAAGCTGAGCTAACTAGGAGACCCCATTTCTGAAAAGAATAAGAAGGAGAATAAAATTAAGAGGAAGAGGAAGGGGAGGGGTGGGAAGAGAAGGAGGAGGAGGCATTGCCTTCACTGTCCGCTAGAGCACTGAACTCCAGTAGGTAGAGAGATTCCCGTGGACTCACAGCCTGGATGGGCAACCCTTGGATAACTGAGTATACTCCATATTTTCCTCAACACAGTGACAGAACACTTGACAGAGGCAACTTAGAAGAAGTGCTGGGGCCGTAGCACAGTTGATAGAGTGCCTGCCTAGCTCGCACAATGCCCTGGATTTGGTCCCCAGCAATGCGTAAACTTGTCATGGTGACATATCCCTGTGATCCCAGTACTTGAGAGGCAGAAAGATCAGAAGTTCAAGGATATCCTCAGCTACCTAGGGAGTTTGAAGCTGGGATGCGCTGCACGAGACCCCACCCTCCATGCATCCATGCACATGTGTGCCTTAAAGAGGGAGGATATGTTGTGCTCAGTGTTAGATGCCATCGTCCACCGTGGGGAAGTGGTTGGGAGTGGGAGCCACAGGCACACTGCCCCTGAGGACCTACAAGACCCACCCTCATGACCTACAGCCTCTAGCTACGGCCCAAATCCAAAAGTTACATAACCCCCCCCAATAGGTGGGGACTATGTGTTCAAACTCATGGGGGAAATGTCAGGTTCAAACCATAACACCTTGCCAGCCTCCTCTGGAGAGCTTTCCCTCACAGAACCCATGCATGACAAGGAAGCCCCTACAGGACTCTGACCTAACCCTTCCCGTCCTGTCCACTGGTGTTGCATCTGCCCAGGACAAGATGAACGAAAGAGATCAAGGCAGCAAAGGAAAGTCCAGGAGGCAGACAATGGCTACAGCCACGACACAGAAATGGATGGCTTCCTGCACCAGAAGCTGAGTGTCAGTGGAGGTGGCTTGGTCCAGAACGATGAGTGCATTCCAGCTCCTCCTGGTCCCTGAGCCAGGGCACCACGAGCAGGCACCACAGCACCTTTGTACATAACTGTAGAGACAAACACCCATGTGCTAACCCTGTGAAACCTCACACAGGAGAGCAGGTGTTAGGCAACTTGCCTCACGTGACAAGGATTGTGAGTGGCAGGGCTAAAGGGGACAGGTACAGGCAGAATCTCGTCTCCTAACCACTTCACTAGGTGGCCTCAACCAGAGTGGACAAGTGTGGGGAAATGTGTCTGCTATCCTTAGATTCAGTTACTAGTATCCTTTACCCATCCCTTCTTCCTTGGTTAATATTGATTATCAATTTGATAGGCTCTAGAATCACCTAGAAAACAAACCTCCAGGTAGGTCTGTGAGGGATTTGCTAGACTGGGTTAAAGATCTGCCTTCAGTGTGGCAGCAGCATCCGTGGACTGGGGTTGTGAACGGAATGCAAATGTAAGGTGAGCCCCAGCATCACCTGCTCCCTGCTCCCTCACCACAAGACAATGTGACTGGCTCCTCTTCTACACCTTCCTCCCTCAGAGACAATACCCTCAATCTGTGAGTCAGGATAAACCCTCCCTTCCTCAGTTTTCTTTTATCGGGGATTTTGTTGCAGCCATTAGGATAGTTCCTCATGAAGCTTCCTTATACCCTCCTGTAGGCCCGGAGCCCACCATGGGGCACTCAATTACAACAGCCTGAGCCATTCCTTCTGGCCCCTCCCCTCTTCTCCCCCTTCCATAGCTGGTAAGGAGTGATGGCTCCAAGGACTGGATTAGGGACGGAGTCCCCTGCCTTTCCTCCTGTCTGTGCCCTGGCATACAGCTTCTGATTCTCAGGCTAACTTGAACCCTCCTTGGGGGATTCCTCAAGAGCCTTCTCATGGCCTCAGACCACAAAAACTCTAGCTGACCACCCTCTCCCTGACTCATCAGACAACATAGCTCCTTCCAGAATGCCCTCTACGTGCTCCCAGGTGCCCCTGTGGCACAAGTGCCTATAGTCCTCTCTCCAGACGGTGAACCCCTGGGGGCTGTGCCCTGTGGCAAGTGTGCAACCCACCTGAACAAATGTTGTCAGAACAGAAACAGATCACATTTCCAGCTCACTCGTGCCTGTCTTTGCCACAGTCACTCACTGTCTCCCTTTCCTTCCTTGAGGTGTGTTGAGGGAAGGTCTCTTGTGGGAAACAGACTGATGTCCTTGGGCAGATCCTACTGGAGTCACCTTACAGAAGCTAGCAAAGCTAACGTGCTTGGGAGCCTTTTTTGACTTGGGCTGGGGGGAGTGCATTGCCCAGGACATGCTGGTGTGGAAGGTATTAGCATTCTGGCCCCTCTCAGATTTGATTATAGCTGATAACTATCACAGCACCAAGACAGCAGCACCAAAAGCCACCTAATTCAATAGTCTGAGGCTGCAGTGTTGTTCTCCATCTCAGGTACCAGGGTGGGTGCCAGCAGGAGAGTGCCCTGGTGCATCCTGTATTTACAGAGCCACACTTGTGGCAGGACAGCATGGCTGGGCCCAGGCTCTGGGCTGACAAGTTCTTAGCAGGCTGGCCACTTAGGAAAGGTGTGTATCTCCTTTGTGCCTTGAATGTCCCAGTATGACTCCTGCAAAGGTCACCAACCCACAGGCCCAGCTCCTGCCAGCCATGCCATCATGTGCTTTCCTGTCTCTTTTGGAGGTCCAGAGAAAAGGAAACACAGACAAGGTCACAACAAAGCTGTGTAGACCCAAGCTCCAACCTCAGCTCCCCACAAGACAAGGAACCCACTGGGTGGACAGGGGGTTGCTGAATTAGTGCCAAGTTCACCGTCAGACTCATCTGGCAGGCTCTCACTCTCTTCCCAGGCTAGTTAGAAAGCGAGGCCGTTCTTTGAGGCCTCTCCCAATCCTCCAGGCAGGCTGTCCCTTCCCCTTTGTGACTCCTCTCCTCTCCTCACCCTGCACATCAGAGAAGCCTCACCAGCTCTGTCCACTTCTCTTGGGTGAGACTCAACTTATTCCTTAAACACACACACACACACACACACACACACACACACACACACACACACACACACACACA